>NC_041381.1:339268876-339296951 GCF_002162155.2 Triticum dicoccoides | reverse complement strand
GGCATTGCCTGCGAGTCCCCCGACGGCGGCGGCGGTAGGAGAGATGGCGTTGGAGAGGACCGGATGAAGGGGGCGGGGGCGCTCCGGTGCGGGGCGGCGCCGCGCGGGAGCGGGAAGGGGATGCAGAGGAAAATGTAGGAGAGGGCATCCTGCAATATGAAATTCGTTGGCCTTTCTGCTTTCGGTGGATACATGATGGGACTAAGCTAGAGTTCAACTAACCCTCAAACCAAAGGCCGCAGATCCGATATCAAAATAACTAGTATCTCAAATAATCAACATATATAAAGCTAAAATAAACTTAATGATGGCACGAACACTACACAGCCCATACCAATGGCTTTACCGATTGAGCATGATCACACCTAGCTTTCTGACGAGGTTCTGCATAAGTGCCACGTATGTCAAATCAACACTCGAAGCAACGCGAAACAAATGCAGAAGAACTACGATGTCCCTGGACCGAGTCCGGATTAGCGGAAAGTAGGCAGCTTTACACATCAGATTAGTCTCCCTCCACATCACATGCAGGGCCCTGGGCACCACGTTCTTGGACCTTGAATCTGGCAGGACAAGGGTTTTTAATTTTATTAGTTTGCGTGAGATTCTAAAGGTTCCCAGCACAAGGGTGTGGCCCCAGGTACAAGTGAAAAGCACACGACTAAAAGAAGATCTTGAGCCTGAACCAACAAACTTCTTGTATCATGTAGTATGAGCCTTTTCCTGATTTCTGTTTACCAGAAGGGCCGAAAGGCCCTGAAGAATTGTTTTTTGTTTTATTTTGCTTTGATTGATAATGTGTAAACGCATATGTTATTTTTAAGCAGTAGGTTTATAGTAGAGTAATGCATGATAGAACTTCGACATATTTAACTAAGAAAACTCAAAATGCTTGCGCACGTGATTATTGCCGTTACAAAGTAGCCAGCATGGCAAAAATTGTCAACTCCTCATACTTAATCATGGATAAACAATGGGTTAGAGAAAAGTGAAGGTTAATTACTACTCTCTCCGATCCATATCACTTGTCGCTCAAATTAATCTCATCCATTTGAGCGACAAGCATTTGAGCGACAAGTGATATAAATCGGAGGGAGTACTACCTCTTTGTAGGATTCGTGAACATCCTTTAGCGAGTATAGTTCGATTCTGAACCGGGTTACCTGGTAGTGACCCAATGGCACGAAACATCTTCTATTCTTTCATTTGTTCACTATTCACGTGGGATTTTAATATACATATATCAACATTCACCCGCATTTCCCTAGTTGCATCGCTTATAAAAGCGTTTTTTCTAGTTTGGTCAAGATCCCTGTACAACATCCATCAGAAAGAACAAAAAAACGTGAGGCAAATGCAAAGTGCAAAGGAGATATGTACCATGCCAAACCAACCAATGTTGATAAAGTCTGTTCACCAGTAACCTGGTCCAAACCAACCAACGTGCTTGCCTTACCTTCCTCTTCACTCTCCAGTTCCCACTAGCTAGAACATTTCCTTCGCTGAAAGGTGAAAAGAACAACCGGCATTCAGGAAGGCGCCACAGACTACTCCATGGATCATGATAACTAGTAAACCCTGCATGTTCTCCTATCAATACAACTGTAGAGCTAACTGTAAGCATGCCATCAACCAACTCATCAACTTCTCTTATCATGGACTAACTGTATGCAACAGAAAGTGCATTACCAAAGGAACACACCGGTACCTCCCTCCTCGTTGTTCGCCGGGCTGAACGCCGCTCCTTTACCCCAAGAAAAGTGTGCCTTGCTTTTTCATCATGATGAGGCGACGGTGAGTATGCAGCATAAAGTGCTGATTCGGTTCCACCACTTTGTTCCTTGGAACAACAACTTCTAACACAAGCTCCTCCTTATAAAACCCACGGATGCCTTGGGGGCAGGAGCCAACTCCTCACAGGGAAACAGAGCCTAGCTAGCTAGCTAGCACAAGCAGCTTCAGGAAGCACCAATGGAGGGTTTCAGCCAGAAGCATGTCATTGGAATTCCCCTGCCTTCCTTTGCATTTGCTGACGAGAAAACACTAGGAAAACCATCATGTTCTTCTTTGGTTCGCAACAAGGGTAATGATCTCATGATCTCCTTGCCCAATTCTCTTCTCCCAACTGCTGTAATTTGTATGTCAATGCTGATTTTCTGTCCTTTCCTTGGCGCCGCAGACAAAAAGAACTCCATCGTTTATCGGATGAGCAAGCTAAGTCAGAAAACAGATAGTTACATGCAGGGCTTCAAGGAACACTGTAAGTATGCCATCTAGGAGTAATATATGTGTATCGCAACAAATTGATATAAACTAACCAGGAAACAATTCTCACCACTAATAAATATTTTTGCATTGCAGTAGCACTTGGACCGAAACTTTCAGAAACTGTGAAAGGGAAACTGAGCTTGGGTGTGAAGGTTCTCCAAGCTGGTAGCATGGACAAAGTCTTCAGGCAATACTTCCGAGTCGAGAAAGAAGAGAAGCTACTGAAGGCTTTCCAGTGTTATCTCTCAACCACAGCCGGCCCAATAGCTGGAATGCTTTTCATCTCCACTCGGAAGATTGCCTTCCATAGTGACAGGCCTTTGGATTTAAAATCGCCCAAGGGCCGCACCGCAAGGGTGCCCTACAAGGTAACTAAAGCACAATCCCCTGGTCAATAGCCAAAGTTTACTGGATTAAATACCGGTTAAGAAATATTTGGGCGCCCATTTGAACTCGAAGCTGATGAATTTTTTTGTACCTTTCCACAGGTCATGATTCCTGCAAAGAGGATAAAGAGTGCTGCCGTGAGGGAAAATTTGTATAATCCTGATGAGAAGTACATCGATGTAGTTACTGTCGACGGCTTCGATTTTTGGTTTATGGGTTTCATCAGTTACACAAAATCACTGAAATATCTTCAGCGTGTAATTTCGGAGATGAGATGACACACCCACTTCTGTAATCCCAAGCACAATGGGTACCATGTTGAAATGGTATATGTACATTGGAAAAAATAGGATTGAACACAATCATATTGAAATGGAAAGCATTTTTATTTTACCCTCAAAAAATGAAAAGATTTTTTTTTCTTCAAGATGTTTTCCACGGTCATGAGCTTAGGATATGCTGAAAGGCCAACGCATCATGTTAATACCTCTTCATTACCAAGTAGCTATCGCCATATAGAGGCTCAATTATGGAAAGATTTTTTTTATCTAAACCAAATGTAACAGGAGAGTGATAATGTTGAAGGTCGTCTAGTGTTATTTGTAGGACCTTGAAGTATGTCTAGAGGGGGGTGATTAGACTACTTGACCAATTAAAAACTTAACATTTTCCCAATTTTAGAGTTTGGTAGATTTTAGCTATCTTTGGACAAGTCAAGCAATCACCACACAATTCAAGCAAGCATGCAAAAAGTATATGAGCAGCGGAAATTAAAGCATGCAACTTGCAAGAAAGTAAACGGAAGGGTTTGGAGGATTCAAACGCAATTGGAGATACGGATGTTTTTGGCGTGGTTCCGATAGGTGGTGCTATCGTACATCCACATTGATGGAGACTTCAACCCACGAAGGGTAACGGTTGCGCGAGTCCACGGAGGGCTCCACTCACGAAGGATCCACGAAGAAGCAACCTTGTCTATCCCACCATGGCCGTCGCCCACGAAGCATTTGCCTCACTAGCGGTAGATCTTCACGAAGTAGGCGATCTCCTTGTCCTTACATACTCCTTGGTTCAACTCCATAATCTTGTCGGAGGCTCCCAAGTGACACCTAGCCAATCTAGGAGACACCACTCTCCAAGAAGTAACAAATGGTGCGTTGATGATGAACTCCTTACTCTTGTGCTTCAAATGATAGTCTCCCCAACACTCAACTCTCTCTCATAGGATTTGGATCTGGTGGAAAGAAGATTTGAGTGGAAAGCAACTTGGGAAGGCTAGAGATCAAGATTCATATGGTAGGAATAGAATATCTTGGCCTTAACACATGAGTAGGTGGTTCTCTCTCAGAAATGGTAAGTTGGAAGTGTAGATTTGTTCTGATGGCTCTCTCCACGAATGAAGAGGAGGTGGAGGGGTATATATAGCCTCCACACAAAATCTAACCATTACACACAATTTACCAAACTCGGTGGGACCGATTCAACAGACTCGGTCAGACCGACTTAGTAAACCTAGTGACCGTTAGGATTTTCAGTGGGACCGACATGCAACTCGGTAGATCGATATGGTTAGGGTTAGGGCATAACGTAATCTCGGTAAGACCGATTACACAAACTCGGTGAGACCGATTTTGGTAATAAGCTTTCCAGAGAGTTGGTCAGGTAAACTTGGTGGGACCGATTTGCTCATTTCGGTGAGACCGAAATGTTACGAAAAGGAAACAGGGAGTTTACATTGCAATCTCGGTGGGACCGATCGCTCACTTCGGTTAGACCGAAACGTTATGAACGGAAACAGAGAGATTACAACCCCATCTCGGTGAGACCGAGATCCCTATCGGTAGGACCGATTTGCCTAGGGTTTGTGGCGGTGGCTATGACATTTGAACTCGGTGGCGCCGGATAGGAAGAATCGGTGGGACCGATTTTGACTTTGGGTTTAGGTCATATGTGGATGTGAGAAAGTAGTTGAGGGTATTTGGAGCATATCACTAAGCACATGAAGCAAGAGGCTCATTAAGCAACACCTCATTCCTCCTTGATAGTATTGGCTTTTCCTATAGACTCAATGTGATCTTGGATCACTAAAATATAAAATGAAGAGTCTTGAGATTTTGAGCTTGAGCCAATCCTTTGTCCTTGATATTTTGAGGGATCCACTTTCATCATCCATGCCATGCCATTCATTGAGCTTTCCTGAAATATTTGTCTTGAAATAGCATTAGCTCAATGAGCTATATGTTGTTATGAATTACCAAAACCACCTAGAGATAGTTGCACTTTCAATCTCCCCCTTTTTGGTAATTGATGACAACATATAGATCAAAATTTCGACAAAAGATAATAAGATTGAAAAACATCGTCGCTTTCAGAAGTATGTGATAAGCAAGAGCTCCCCCTAAATTTGTGCATAGTTTAAGATTTGCTTTGGACTGCAAATGCACAAGGAATTAGGTTCATGGGTTACTCTTTCATGTCACATATATCTTGGTGGAGCACTCAAAATGATAAAGATTGAATACATGCACTCATCACCAAGCAAAGTGAATGATCACATAAGGATAGGTAAGATAATATCATCAAACAAGCATAAGTGTAGCTTATGATCAAACACATGATTATCAATGTCTCACAGATAATAGCATAGTATCTCAAGCAATCAAAAGCAAACAAAGTTTAACCACCAAAGCAAGAGAGAACAAAAGCAACACACTCTCTCTCTCGAAGCCTATGATCTATACATTTTTCTCCCCCTTTCACTACTAGGAAAAAGCCTATACACAGAATCTTATCAGCAGCGCGCTTTAAAATAAGGCGCTGCTGCTAATTAGCAGTAGCGTGCCCAGCCGAAACTCGCTGCTGAAACAAATATAGCAGTAGCGCGCCCGCTCAAAGAAGCGCTGCTGCTATAATTCTCACGAGGCCGCCGCGAGGCTAGTTATAGCAGCAACGCGTTATAGCGACGGGCGCTACTGCTACGTAGCATATTAGCAGCGCATTTCTCAGATAAGCGCTACTGCTAAGTTTCCTACGAAAATTTAGTCCCACCTTGCTCCGTGAAGAGAGTTTCTACCACCTTAAATATGTTACTTCTCAAACTTTGACAAGCACTTGGTCTTCATTGAACTCTATGTGTAGAATTTGTGGCTGCAATATGAGTCTTCACCTGTTCCTAAACCGGTGAGGACTCATATTGACAAATCAGATTGTACACAAAAAGATCGTTGATGATTAATGTATTTTTGATATATTGAACAAAGTCTATTTTTACATGCTGGCACATAGCAGCAGCGCTTTATTGTGAAAGGCGCTGCTGCTAGATAGCTTAGCAGTAGCGCATTTTCCTACAGCGCGCTACTGCTAAGCCATTCATCTCCTACCCCCATCTCCTCTATCCGATCCACTCACACAGTCACACACTCAATCCTCCGTCTGCGCCGCGGCCGGTCCACCCCCGTCGCCCCTCCTCCGTCTGCGCCGCGCGCCGTCACCTCCTCCTCCTTGCTGGACTCGGTACCGGCCTCCTCCTCCGTCCTTCCTCTCCACTCGCCGCTGGCCGGCCCCTCCTCGCTCCGCCTTCCTCCTCCGTCCTCCCTCAACTGGCCACGCCGGTCGGCCCCTCCTCGCTCCGCCTTCCTCCTCCGTCCTCCCTTAACTGGCCGCACCGGCCGGCCCCTCCTTGCTCCGCCTTCCTCCTCCGTCCTACTCTCTTCTCCCTCCTCGAGTCGCCCCTCCTTCTCCCTCCTGCCCGCTACATTTTGATTTAGTAGGCTAGTTCATATGCAACATTTTGATTTAGTTGATATAATTTAGTTGATTTAGTAGGCTAGTTGATTTAGTTGACTTAGAACATTTTGATTTAGTTGATTTAGTAGGCTAGTTCATTTAGTTGATTTAGAACATTTTGATTTAGTTGATTTAGTAGGCTAGTTGATTTAGAACATTTTGATTTAGTTGATTTAGTAGGCTAGTTCATATGCAACATTTTGATTTAGTTGATATGATTTAGTTGATTTAGTAGGCTAGTTGATTTAGTTGACTTAGAACATTTTGATTTAGTTGATTTAGTAGGCTAGTTGATTTAGTTGATTTAGAACATTTTGATTTAGTTGATTTAGTAGGCTAGTTGATTTAGTTCACTTGAAACATTTTGATTTAGTTGATCATTAATCCTTTGCTCATATTGCTTTAGGAAAAATGGCGCCACCACCACCACCACTATGTCGACTATGCAAGTCAAGATGCGCCAACAGCCTTGCAACTGGCAAGCTGTTCGGCATCTACTTCCAGCCGAGTTTTCATCATGCGGCGGTAAGAAATTAGATGAAATGTAATAACTATTTTATTTTTAGTGTTGGCATTACTGCATTGTGTCATTTTGCTTATTTTACACAGATCGTCCCATGCAATGTGAGGTTGAAATTTAACAAGCTGACAGGAGACACTGTGACATTTGAGGCTCCTGGGGGGTCGTACACTATGGAGGTCGAGAAAGGATGCAATATGTCGCAGATTGGAGGAGATGGGTGGGCCCGTTTCGTCGCTCTCATGCGTCTTACTGGTGGTGAGTTGATCAGCTTCTCCTTCCGAGCAGAAAGACCCAAGCTAGCTGTCATTTATCTCAACCTGGTGGAAGATGATGAAGATGACGAAGATGATGAAGATGATGAAGATAATGAGGACCCACTCGATGAAGATGATGAGGACCCACTTCATGAAGTCATCGTAGCTCAAAGAACAAAGCTGAGTGAGGAGGAGGTGTCCAACCTGTGGGACATAATTCCGCCACGTGCTGACTTTGTCGGGGTGCCATTCGTGACCCGCTTGACAAATACCATGGTTGATCGACATGATATGGTATGTTATACTTACAAATGCAAATTATCCGATGAATTACTTAGTGTACAGTCCAATGATATGGTATGTTGTGTGGAATCTAGTCGATGATATGTTTTAGTGTAGAGTTCGATCACATGCTTATTAGTGTAGAATCTAAGGAAACTATTAATAGTGTAGATAATCCATATGTACTTATTTGCGAGGCTATTTATTAATTGATATGTTTTTCTTATTCAGAAATTGGCAAAAAGCATATCTGTGAGTTATGGTATTGAGCCTGATGAAGAAGGCTCAGCTGGACTACGCCTTACTGCAAGGGGCTCCGTCACAACCTGTACTTACCGCGTGGACACAGATGGTCGGACACACTTAAACTCGGTTGGGTGGAAGAAATTCCTCGATGGCAAGAATCTTCGTGTTGGACAGGCCATCCTAATTACTATCAGGAACACCAACCGCCCAGGCTTGAGGATGATGATTGTCTTCGATATCATCTAGAACTACATATGTGTGTGTGTGGCTATATCATCTAGAACTACATATGATGATCGTCGTCAATATCATCTAGAACTACATATGATGATGGCCGTTGATATGACCTTGTACTGCTTGAGGATGCATGTTGACTATGCATGAAATTGTTATCTAGTACTCCCTTCGTTCCAAATTACTCGTTGTGGTTTGAACTAAAACCATGACGAGTAATTTGGAACGAAGGGAGTACTACCTAGTAATGGTTTATGAATTTGATATCTACTAGCAGTACCTAGTATCTAGTATCTGAAAGGGAAACTGAAAGGTAAAGGGGTAATGGGAAAATGATGAAAGATATAGCAGTAGTGAGGGATGGCGAAATCGCTACAGCTAGTTAATAGTAGCGCGTTCTTAAAAAGCGCTGCTGATATCGTCAACAGTAGTAGTGTGGGTTAGGGACGCGCTACTACTATGAGTTAGCTGTAGCGCCTTATTAGTAGTGCGGCCACCCGCGCTACTGCTAGCCTCAAAACACGCGCTACTACTAGGGTTTTTCCTAGTAGTGTTTGGCAACAAGTTACCAAAAAGTTCATAGAAAATGCATAGTGCTAGATCGACTCTCAGGCTTGATCTTCAGGTGGAGGTGTAGAGATGGCTCCTTGGATGAAGGCTTCAGTTGAAGTGGATGGAGCTGGAGGAGTTGGTGCTGGAGTTGATTGCACTGGAGCTGTAGGAGCTGTAGCTGGTGCAGATGATGTGGCTCTGGAGTCTGTCACAGGCACTGCAACTGACCTATAAGCTCTAGGCACTCTGGCAAATGCATCAGTGGTTGTCTTGCCCTTCCTCTCCTGCATGTCATCCTGAAGCTGCTCCACAACTGACTGAATCTCAGTTACTTTGACATCTAGATCATAGAATTTTTGTTCCATGATTCTTTCCAGGCTCTCCTGGTTTTGAGTTAGGGTGGCTAACCCCTTCTCAATCCTTAGAGTTGATGCTATCAAGTAACCAAGCTGCTCCTGCTTGTTCTTCAAAAAGTATTCAGATGCCTCCTTTTGAGTTGGCATCTTGGCAGCCTTCTCTCTCTTTGCCTTCTCCTTCTGCTCTTGAGCTTGCACTGATGATGGTTCATTCTCATTCATCACAACTTGATTGTCCTCAAAGTCTGGATAGATAGCAAAATGTTCCTTATCCAGCAAGTAAGTTCATGTGCCCATCTTTGAGTTAATCAACTCCTGAATCTGTGGGGCATACCCACAACTCCTCTTTTGATCTGCTGCTGTTCTCTTAATGGTCTCAACAATGAGGCTCATGACCTTGAATTTTTGTGGCACATCAAACAAGTGCAGCAAGTTGATATCATGCCCTCTAATCATGTTGTGGTCACCTGACTTGGGCAACAGAGTGTGCCTTAGGATCCAGTTGATGGTTGGCAGCCCTGACAGAAGAAAGTGGACTGACCCAAACTTGAAAGTCTCAAGAGCTTTGTTTGGGATCTCCTTGTACATATGAGCCATGGTATTATGGTCCATCTTCTTCTTGGCATAGACATCCAAGTCATCTTCACTCTCCTTTGGGGCATTGATTAGACTGGCCCATTCCTCAATTGTTGACTGATACCTTGTACCTTCAGACATCCAAACTATCCTGCCATCTGGATAGAAATGTGCTGTGGAGTAGAATTGCATAATGAGCTCATCATTCCACTTTGTGAGCTTCTGCCCAACAAAGTCTGCAACTCCACAAGCAACAAAGCTATCTTGCACTCCAGGATAGTGTTCCTCATTTTCCTTCATATAGGTCCAGTCAACCCACCTCATATCACACACTATTGGTTTCTTGTCCAACAACACTGTCTCATAGAAGTCCTACTGTTCCTTAGTGTGGAACCTGTAATCAACAGTAGTCCTTCTCTTGGTGGCATATGGATATGTCAGCCTCCACAATCTGAGTCCTTCATCCTTTCTCAACTTCATGTTCTCAGCCACAGGATGAGCATCACTGTGGTCTGGAATCTTGGGCTTTAGCTTTCTCAGGACTTGTCCTTCATCATCTTCCTCATCAACAACTTCAGGCACTGGGGCCTTGTTCTTCTCAGCAGCTGGAATACTCATGGTATTCCTCTTTGGTGCAAGCTTGGGCTTGGGGGCAGCTTTGGGTGCTTCCTTGGGCTTTGATGTTGCAGCCCCTGACTTAATAGCATCACCCATTAGTTTTTGTGCCTTGGGTGCTGGTGCAGCAACCTCTTCTTCCTCTTCAGAGTCTCTCCTCATAGAGGGATTTCCAAGAACCTGGGAAGTAGTGGTTTTGGCTCTCTTCTTCTTCTTATCTTGACCAACAACTTCATCTTCTGATTCAATGGTAAAATTCATAGTTTCTCCAGTGGGAACTTTCTTGGGTTTGGAAGTTGTGACTCTTCTTGCAGGTGCCTCTTTGGGTTCTGTCTTTTCAGGCACTTGTGTTGATCCTCTGACCTTCAGCATAGGTGTCCTCTTGGCAGGAACCTTCCTATTGAGTCCAGGCTTTGTGTTCTTTGTTGAGGCATACTCCTTTTTTAGCACTACCTTCTTGGAGGTAGACTCATCTTCTTCTGCCATATAATCCTCATCTTCAGATTCTGAGGTTCTCTTCTTCCTTGTCCTGGTGGCAACTTTAGGCAGATTGCTTGGGGTGCTCCTGCTGCCATCATCTAAAGTGCTAGAGGGACTAGTGCCCTCACTCATGTGATTATGCTCTTCTGACTTGTTTTGACTATCACTTTGGTCTGACATGCTGCAAATCACTGACTGCTGACCCTATGAATAGTTATAGATGAGATAGAGTGGATGAGCATCACAAAATGCAGAGATTTTTGCAAAAGAATGATTCAAAAATTCAATTTTAGTTTTCCACAGAAAGCATTTCGGATCAACCGATTTTCAAACTCGGTGATACCGAAGCAGTTTTTGGAACCTAAACTGGTGAACTCGGTCGGACCGAGTCACAGTTCGTGTTGGGGAACGTTGCAGAAAATTAAAAAAATTTCTACGGTTTCACCAAGATCCATCTATGAGTTCATCTAAGCAACGAGTCTAGGGAGAGAGTTTGCATCTACATACCACTTGTAGATCGCGTGCGGAAGCTTGCAAGGTGATGATGTAGTCGTACTCGACGTGATCCAAATCACCGATGACCTGCGCCGAACGGACGGCACCTCCGCGTTCAACACACGTACGGAACAGCCACGTCTCCTCCTTCTTGATCCAGCAAGGAAGGGAGGAGAGGTTGAGGGAGATGGCACCAGCAGCAGCATGACGGCGTGGTGTTGGTGGAGCTGCAGTACTCCGGCAGAGCTTCGCTAAGCACTATGGAGGTGGAGGAGGTGTTGGGGAGGGAGAAGGAGGCAACCAAAGGCCAGGGCGTTCAGGTATGAAGTCCCTCCTCTCCCCCCACTATATATAGGGGTGCCAAGGGGGGTGGCCGGCCCTAGGAGATCAAATCTCCTAGGGGGTGCGGCGGCCAAGGGGGGTTTTCCCTCCCCCCAAGGCACCTAGGAGGTGCCTTACCCTCCTAGGACTCTTGCCCCCTTGAACCCTAGGCGCATGGGCCTATGTGGGGCTGGTGCCCTTGGTCCATTAGGCCAAGGTGCACCCCCTTACAGCCCATGTGGCCCCCCGGGACAGGTGGACCCACCCGGTGGACCCCCGGGACCCTTCCGGTGGTCCCGGTACAATACCGATAACCCCGAAACTTGTCCCGATGCCCGAAACAGGACTTCCCATATATAAATCTTTACCTCCGGACCATTCCGGAACTCCTCGTGACGTCCGGGATCTCATCCGGGACTTCGAACAACATTCGGGTTACTGCATATACATATCCCTATAACCCTAGCGTAACTGAACCTTAAGTGTGTAGACCCTACGGGTTCGGGAGACATGCAGACATGACCGAGACTCTCTTAGTCAATAACCATCAGCGGGATCTGGATACCCATGATGGCTCCCACATGCTCCTCGATGTTGTCATCGGATGAACCACTATGTCGAGGATTCGATCAAACCCTGTATGCAATTCCCTTTGTCAATCGGTACGTTACTTGCCCGAGACTCGATCGTCGGTATCCCAATACCTTGTTCAGTCTCGTTACCGGCAAGTCACTTTACTCGTACCGTAATGCATGATCCCGTGTCCAACACCTTGGTCACATTGAGCTCAATATGATGATGCATTACCGAGTGGGCCCAGAGATACCTCTCCGTCATATGGAGTGACAAATCCCAGTCTCGATCCGTGTCAACCCAACAGCTACTTTCGGAGATACCTGTAATGCACCTTTATAGTCACCCAGTTACGTTGTGACGTTTGGTACACCCAAGGTACTCTTACGGTATCCGAGAGTTACACGATCTCATGGTCGAAGGAAGAGATACTTGACACTTGCAAAGCTCTAGCAAAACGAACTACACGATCTTTTATGCTATGCTTAGGATTGGGTCTTGTCCATCACATCATTCTCCTAATGATGTGATCCCGTTATCAACGACATCCAATGTCCATAGTCAGGAAACCATGACTATCTGTTGATCACAACGAGCTGGTCAACTAGAGGCTTACCAGGGACATTGTGTGGTCTAAGTATTCACACGTGTATTACGATTTCCGGATAATACAGTTATAGCATGAATAAAAGACAATTATCATGAACAATGAAATATAATAATACTTTTATTATTGCCTCTAGGGCATATTTCCAACAGTCTCCCACTTGCACTAGAGTCACTAATCTAGTTACATTGTGATGAATTGAACACCCATAGAGTTCTGGTGTTGATCATGTTTTGCACGCGAGAGAGGTTTAGTCAGCGGATCTGCGACATTCAGATCCGTGTGCACTTTGCAAATCTCTATGTCTCCATCTTGAACATTTTCACGGATGGAGTTGAAACGACGCTTGATGTGCCTGGTCTTCTTGTGAAACCTGGGCTCCTTTGCGAGGGCAATAGCTCCAGTGTTGTCACAGAAGAGTTTGATCGGCCCCGACGCATTGGGTATGACTCCTAGGTCGGTGATGAACTCCTTCACCCAAATCGCTTCATGTGCTGCCTCCGAGGCTGCCATGTACTCCGCTTCACACGTAGATCCCGCCACGACACTCTGCTTGCAGCTGCACCAGCTTACTGCTCCACCATTCAACATATACACGTATCCGGTTTGTGACTTAGAGTCATCCAGATCTGAGTCGAAGCTAGTGTCGACGTAACCCTTTACGACGAGCTCTTCGTCTCCTCCATAAACGAGAAACATGTCCTTTGTCCTTTTCAGGTACTTCAGGATATTCTTGACCGCTGTCCAGTGTTCCTTGCCGGGATTACTTTGGTATCTTGCTACCAAACTTACGGCAAGGTTTACATCGGGTCTGGTACACAGCATGGCATACATAATAGATCCTATGGCTGAAGCATAGGGGATGACACTCATCTCTTCTTTATCTTTTGCCGTGGTCGGTGACTGAGCTGAGCTCAGTCTCATACCTTGTAACATAGGCAAGAACCCCTTCTTGGACTGATCCATTCTGAATCTCTTCAAAATCTTATCAAGGTATGTACTTTGTGAAAGACCTATGAGGCGTCTCGATCTATCTCTATAGATCTTGATGCCTAATATATAAGCAGCTTCTCCAAGGTCCTTCATTGAAAAACACTTATTCAAGTAGGCCTTAATGCTGTCCAGAAATTCTATATTATTTCCCACAGGAGTATGTCATCTACATATAATATGAGAAATGCTACAGAGCTCCCACTCACTTTCTTGTAAACGCAGGCTTCTCCATAAGTCTGCATAAACCCAAACGCTTTGATCATCTCATCAAAGCGAATGTTCCAACTCCGAGATGCTTGCACCAGTCCATAAATGGATCACTGGAGCTTGCATACTTTGTTAGCGTTCTGAGGATCGACAAAACCTTCCGGCTGCATCATATACAGTTCTTCCTTAAGATGCCCGTTAAGGAATGCTGTTTTGACGTCCATCTGCCATATCTCATAATCATAGTATGCGGCAATTGCTAACATGATTCGGACGGACTTTAGCTTCGCTACGGGAGAGAATGTCTCGTCGTAGTCAATCCCTTGAACCTGTCGATAACCCTTAGCGACAAGTCGAGCTTTATAGATGGTAACATTACCATCCGCGTCCGTCTTCTTCTTAAAGATCCATTTGTTTTCTATTGCTCGCCGATCATCGGGCAAGTCTGTCAAAGTCCATACTTTGTTTTCATACATGGATTCTATCTCGGATTTCATGGCTTCAAGCCATTTGTTGGAATCCGGGCCCGTCATTGCTTCTTCATAGTTTGAAGGTTCATTGTTGTCTAACAACATGATTTCCAGGACAGGGTTGCCGTACCACTCTGGTGCGGAACGTGTCCTTGTGGACCTACGAAGTTCAGCAGTAACTTGATCCGAAGTACCTTGATCATTATCATGGTTTTCCTCTTCAGTTGGTGTGGGCATCACAGGAATGGTTTCCTGTGCTGCGTCACTATCCCGCTCAAGAGGTAGTACTTCATCGAGTTCTACTTTCCTCCCACTTACTTCTTTCGAGAGAAACTCTTTTTCCAGAAAGCATCCGTTCTTGGCAACAAAGATCTTGCCTTCGGATCTTAAGTAGAAGGTATACCCTATAGTTTCCTTAGGGTATCCTATGAATACGCATTTTTCCGACTTGGGTTCGAGCTTTTCAGGTTGAAGTTTCTTGACATAAGCTTCGCATCCCCAAACTTTTAGAAACGACAGCTTAGGTTTCTTTCCAAACCATAATTCATACGGTGTCGTCTCAACGGATTTAGACGGTGCCCTATTTAAAGTGAATGTAGCTGTCTCTAGAGCGTATCCCCAGAATGATAGCGGTAAATCGGTAAGAGACATCATAGACCGCACCATATCCAATAGAGTGCGATTACGACGTTCGGACACACCGTTTCGCTGAGGTGTTCCAGGCGGCGTGAGCTGTGAAACGATTCCACATTTCTTTAAGTGTGTACCAAATTCGTGACTTAAGTATTCTCCTCCACGATCTGATCGTAAGAATTTTATCTTTCGGTCACGTTGATTCTCCACCTCATTCTGAAATTCCTTGAACTTTTCAAAGGTCTCAGACTTGTGTTTCATTAAGTAGACATACCCATATCTACTCAAGTCATCTGTGAGGGTGAGAACATAACGATATCCTCCGCGAGCCTCAACGCTCATTGGACCGCACACATCAGTATGTATGATTTCCAACAAGTTGGTTGCTCGCTCCATTGTTCCGGAGAACGGAGTCTTGGTCATTTTACCTAAGAGGCATGGTTCGCACGTGTCAAACGATTCATAATCAAGAGACTCTAAAAGTCCATCGGCATGGAGCTTCTTCATGCGCTTGACACCAATGTGACCAAGGCGGCAGTGCCACAAGTATGTGGGACTATCGTTATCAACTTTAAATCTTTTGGTATCTACACTATGAACATGTGTAATATTACGCTCGAGATTCATTAAGAATAAACCATTGACCATCGGAGCATGACCATAAAACATATCTCTCATATAAATCGAACAACCATTATTCTCAGACTTAAATGAGTAGCCATCTCGTATTAAACGAGATCCAGATACAATGTTCATGCTCAAACTTGGCACTAAATAACAATTATTAAGGTTCAAAACTAATCCCGTAGGTAAATGTAGAGGCAGCGTGCCGACGGCGATCACATCGACTCTGGAACCATTCCCGACGCGCATCGTCACCTCGTCCTTCGCCAGTCTCCGTTTATCCCGCAGCTCCTGCTGTGAGTTACAAATATGAGCAACGGCACCGGTATCAAATACCCAGGAGTTACTACGAGTACTGGTAAGGTACACATCAATCACATGTATATCAAATATACCTTTGGTATTGCCGGCCTTCTTATCCGCTAAGTATTTGGGGCAGTTCCGCTTCCAGTGACCCTTCCCCTTGCAATAAAAGCACTCAGTCTCAGGCTTGGGTCCATTCTTTGACTTCTTCCCTGTAACTGGCTTACCAGGCGCGGCAACATCTTTGCCGTCCTTCTTGAAGTTCTTCTTACCCTTGCCCTTCTTGAACTTAGTGGTCTTATTGACCATCAACACTTGATGTTCTTTCTTGATTTCAGCCTCTGCTGACTTCAGCATCGAGAACACTTCAGGAATGGTCCTTTCCATTCCCTGCATGTTGTAGTTCATCACAAAGCTCTTGTAGCTTGGTGGGAGCGACTGGAGGATTCTGTCAATGACCGCCTCATCTAGGAGGTTAATGTTCAGCTGGGTCATACGGTTGTGTAACCCAGACATCTTCAGGATGTGCTCACTGACAGAACTGTTTTCCTCCATCTTACAACTGTAGAACTTGTCGAAGACATCATATCTCTCGACCCGGGCATGATCTTGAAAAACTAGTTTCAGCTCTTCGAACATCTCATATGCTCCGTGATGCTCAAAACGCTTTTGGAGCCCCGGTTCTAAGCTGTAAAGCATGCCGCACTGAACGAGGGAGTAATCATCAGCGCGAGACTGCCAAGCATTCATAATGTCTTGGTTCTCTGGGACGGGAGCGTCACCTAGCGGTCCTTCTAGGACATATTGTTTCCTGGCAGCTATGAGGATGATCCTCAGGTTCCGGACCCAGTCCGTATAGTTGCTGCCATCATCTTTCAGCTTGGTTTTCTCTAGGAACGCGTTGAAGTTCATGTTGACATTAGCGTTGGCCATTGATCTACAAGACATATTTGCAAAGGTTTTAGACTAAGTTCATGATAATAAAGTTCTAATCAAATTATGAACTCCCATTTAGATTAGACATCCCTTTAGTCATCTAAGTGTTACACGATCCGAGTCGACTAGCCCGTGTCCGATCATCACGTGAGACGGACTAGTCATCGTCGGTGAACATTTTCATGTTGATCGTATCTTCCATACGACTCGTGTTCGACCTTTCGGTCTCCGTGTTCCGAGGCCATGTCTGCACATGCTAGGCTCGTCAAGTTAACCCTAAGTGTTTTCGCTGTGTAAAACTGTCTTACACCCGTTGTATGTGAACGTAAGAATCCATCACACCCGATCATCACGTGGTGCTTAGAAACGACGAACTGTAGCAACGGTGCACAGTTAGGGGAGAACACTTCTTGAAATTTTATAAGGGATCATCTTATTTACTACCGTCGTCCTAAGTAAACAAGATGCATAATACATAATAAACATCACATGCAATTATATAGTTGTGACATGATATGGCCAATATCATATAGCTCCATTGATCTTCATCTTCGGGGCTCCATAATCATCTTGTCACCGGCTTGACACCATGATCTCCATCATCATGATCTCCATCATCGTGTCTTCATGAAGTTGTCACGCCAACGACTACTTCTACTTCTATGACTAACGTTTAGCAATAAAGTAAAGTAGTTTACATGACATTATTCAATGACACGCAGGTCATACAAAAAATAATGACAACTCCTATGGCTCCTGCCGGTTGTCATACTCATCGACATGCAAGTCGTGAATCCTATTACAAAGAACATGATCTCATACATCACAATTCATCATTCATCACAACTCCTGGCCATATCACATCACATGATCAATCGCTGCAAAAACAAGTTAGACGTCCTCTAATTGTTGTTGCATCTTTTACGTGGCTGCAATTGGGTTCTAGCAAGAACGTTTTCTTACCTACGAATCACCACAACGTGATTTTGTCAACTTCTATTTACCCTTCATAAGGGCCCTGTTCATCGATTCCGCTCCAACTAAGGTGGGAGAGACAGACACCCGCCAGCCACCTTATGCAACTTGTGCATGTCAGTCGGTGGAACCGGTCTCACGTAAGTGTACGTGTAAGGTTGGTCCGGGCCGCTTCATCCCACAATACCGTTGAGCAAGAAAGGACTAGTAGAGGCAAGTAAGATGACAAAATCCACGCCCACAACAAAGTTGTGTTCTACTCGTGCAAAGAGAACTACGCATAGACCTAGCTCATGATGCCACTGTTGGGGAACGTTGCAGAAAATTAAAATTTTTCCTACGGTTTCACCAAGATCCATCTATGAGTTCATCTAAGCAACGAGTCTAGGGAGAGAGTTTGCATCTACATACCACTTGTAGATCGCGTGCGGAAGCTTGCAAGGTGATGATGTAGTCGTACTCGACGTGATCCAAATCACCGATGACCTGCGCCGAACGGACGACACCTCCGCGTTCAACACACGTACGGAACAGCCACGTCTCCTCCTTCTTGATCCAGCAAGGAAGGGAGGAGAGGTTGAGGGAGATGGCACCAGCAGCAGCACGACGGCGTGGTGTTGGTGGAGCTGCAGTACTCCGGCAGAGCTTCGCTAAGCACTATGGAGGTGGAGGAGGTGTTGGGGAGGGAGAAGGAGGCAACCAAAGGCCAGGGCGTTCAGGTATGAAGTCCCTCCTCTCCCCCCACTATATATAGGGGTGCCAAGGGGGGGTGGCCGGCCCTAGGAGATCAAATCTCCTAGGGGGTGCGGCGGCCAAGGGGGGTTTTCCCTCCCCCCAAGGCACCTAGGAGGTGCCTTACCCTCCTAGGACTCTTGCCCCCTTGAACCCTAGGCGCATGGGCCTATGTGGGGCTGGTGCCCTTGGCCCATTAGGCCAAGGCGCACCCCCTTACAGCCCATGTGGCCCCCCGGGACAGGTGGACCCACCCGGTGGACCCCCGGGACCCTTCCGGTGGTCCCGGTACAATATCGATAACCCTGAAACTTGTCCCGATGCCCGAAACAGGACTTCCCATATATAAATCTTTACCTCCGGACCATTCCGGAACTCCTCGTGACGTCCGGGATCTCATCCGGGACTCCGAACAACATTCGGGTTACTGCATATACATATCCCTATAACCCTAGCGTAACTGAACCTTAAGTGTGTAGACCCTACGGGTTCGGGAGACATGCAGACATGACCGAGACTCTCTTAGTCAATAACCATCAGCGGGATCTGGATACCCATGATGGCTCCCACATGCTCCTCGATGTTGTCATTGGATGAACCACTATGTCGAGGATTCGATCAAACCCTGTATGCAATTCCCTTTGTCAATCGGTACGTTACTTGCCCGAGACTCGATCGTCGGTATCCCAATACCTTGTTCAGTCTCGTTACCGGCAAGTCACTTTACTCGTACCGTAATGCATGATCCCGTGTCCAACACCTTGGTCACATTGAGCTCAATATGATGATGCATTACCGAGTGGGCCCAGAGATACCTCTCCGTCATACGGAGTGACAAATCCCAGTCTCGATCCGTGTCAACCCAACAGCTACTTTCGGAGATACCTGTAATGCACCTTTATAGTCACCCAGTTACGTTGTGACGTTTGGTATACCCAAGGCACTCTTACGGTATCCGGGAGTTACACGATCTCATGGTCGAAGGAAGAGATACTTGACACTTGCAAAGCTCTAGCAAAACGAACTACACGATCTTTTATGCTATGCTTAGGATTGGGTCTTGTCCATAACATCATTCTCCTAATGATGTGATCCCGTTATCAACAACATCCAATGTCCATAGTCAGGAAACCATGACTATCTGTTGATCACAACGAGCTGGTCAACTAGAGGCTTACCAGGGACATTGTGTGGTCTAAGTATTCACACGTGTATTACGATTTCCGGATAATACAGTTATAGCATGAATAAAAGACAATTATCATGAACAATGAAATATAATAATACTTTTATTATTGCCTCTAGGGCATATTTCCAACAGTTCGGTGGCACCGAGACTGCTAGAGTTTCACAAAGTCCTAAAATCGGTCACACCGATTAGCAATTCTCAGTCAGACCGAGAGTTACTAGTGCAATGGCGTTAGCCAAATCGGTGGGACCGAGTTTTTCAACTCGGTGGGTCCGAGATGGCTTCGGCGGAAACCTAACCCTAAATTTTCAAATCGCATCTAATCTAAGGATTGTATTGACTGGATAGGAGTGTTTCAATCATGGCAAGAATCATAATGAACACAATGTGCTAGGAATCGGACGAGGATAGCACTGTGATCGAGTCCATACCCTAGCTTGGCGATGAACTCGATACGGCGGCACCGGCGGGGGTGAAATCCATTGACGGTGGCGGAGACCAGCGACGGGAGGCGGCTGGCGATGAGGAGACGATCCGGAGACCCTGGTGGCAGAGCAAGCTATTGCGGGCGCGAAGAGGTTCAGAGAAATTTCCAAATTTTTGCCCGTGAGTATATATAGCCCGACCCTATCGGTGTGACCGAGTGGAACAACTCGGTGGCACCGAGATGCATAACTGTATACAGTTACTGCAACTCGGTGTGACCGAAAAGTTCAAATCGGTTACACCGAGATTGAAAACCTAGATCGACTTAGTGATCTTGGTAGGACCGAAATGGAGGAATCGGTCAGACTGGGAATCACAAAGAAGTTTTGGAAGTTTAAGTCTATGATGAATCGGGGACTCCGAGTGCTCCTCACACAGAGTGGTTCGAATCTGACTTGATCAAATTTTGTGATGTAGCATGAATAGAGTTTGAGACGAGAAAAGCATAGATAGCTAGAGAAGGTTCTTAGGCATTCTTGTCCATCCACTTGGCAAAAAGAAAAAGAACCCAAACAATCAAAGCAACAAGTGGATGTCCTCAAATGAGTAAAATATGCAACCAACATGCTCACACAATAAAATGGCAAATGAAATATGTGGCAAAGCATGCACAACCACTTCTAGCATCTATCAAACATTGGCGATGACTAGGTCATCTACATATGAGTATATTGACTTAGGAGTCAAATGAGAACATTTGATCATAGGTCATACTCATCGTTTAAGCTCAAGTGGGGTTACCACTTTTACATAATGCATTGATGTGTTCACACCATTAGAGTTGCTTTGACTCAATTCTTAGAGTTAAGCTCCCCCTAGATGTGAGATCCCTTTTAGAGGGATGAACTAACCTTGGGTTTTGTCGATGATGGCTTCATGTAGGTGTTGAAGATGTGGGTGCTCAATGTTGATGTAGATCATTTGGAGCAATCCTTTGGAGTGAGTTGCACTTTCAACATACCTGCATGGGTTAGTACCACAAGGAACAAACAAGAATATCCATAGACATAGAGTGATGCACACACAAGATGATGTCCATGAAATCATTAGGTTACCTTGTCCCTTGCCTTACCAACATGAGGGTTTGTGACTCCTTGAACTAGTGAAAGATGTGGAAGTTGATTGCACTTGTCCTTGCCATAATGATATGAGTGAAGAATGTTGGTGGAGTCACCCTCAAGAACTCTCTAGTTCTTCTTCTTCGGGATCCACATCATCTTGATGGGAATCCTTGGAGTTGTAGTTGTACTTGATGAGGTAGAACTTGACGTAGTCTTAGGAACCCACTTGACCGAGGCCTTAGGTGCTTCTTCAAATGCATCAATCTCCTCTTGAAGCTTGTCCTTGCCATTCCTGTTGTGGTCTTGTGGTGTAAGATCATCTTGTGCTTGTGTTCCCTTGAAGGAAGTATGACCATACTTCTCTTGTTGAGTAACAAACTTCATCTTGGGGTATTGATCTTCTTCCCACTCAACTCCATTGGCATTGAACTTTCGTTCAAAACCAACACCTTGATTCTTCCGGTGCCTTCCTTGCTTGCGTATAATTTCCTCGAATTGCTTACTCCCGGCAAGGCTCTTGTAAACACCTTTCTCTATTATTCCCTTCAATAAGCTATTTTCTTGCTCAAGTGTAACTTGGTTAAGAGAATCATTAGTGGAATCAAGAGAACTACTAGAAGCAACAATATTGGATTTGGCATTATTATTGTTACTACTAGAGGAAGGATCTTTTTTGTACTTATTACTAGACTTGACTTGAGGCATGTAAGTAGATAAGAGTAAACGCTTGGCAATGTAAGAAGAACTTTTCTTACGGAGATCATCATTGATTGCTTTTAGGAACTCATGATCTTGCTCAAGATTGAGATTTTCAAAGCGTAACTTCTCATGAGCCCTTAAAAGTTCTCGATGATCTTCGAAGATAGTTTCATGAGCTAACTTAAGAGTGTTTAGTTCTTTAGTTAGAAGCTCAATCTTCTCCTTATCATTGTCATTCGTTTTATCTTGATTAGCATGATTAATTGACGTTTCATCATAGTATTCATCACTAGAGTTGTCAAGTAAATCATCATCAACTAGCAAGTCATCTTCATCACTATTGAAATCAACATACTCGGGATGTGTTACCTTTGGACCTTTGGCCATGAAGCATCTTCCAATTCCTTCATTTGGTGAGTCAAATATGTCGTAGGAGTTGGTTGACACAAGTGCTAGACCGGCAACACCTTCATCTTGAGTATATTCGGAGTCGGAGTGATAGCTTCTCTCGGAGTGATTGTCGGAGTTGGAGCCGGATACCCATTCACCAACATGAGCTTGATGTCTTCGTTTTGTGTAGCTCCTTGATGACTTGTCCTTCCTTTCCGAATCCTTGCTTCTTCATGAGGGTCTTTGTTCATAACGATCATCTCTACTCCTCCTCTCTCTTGGTGGTGATTCTTCTCTTTTGCTTCTTCTTCTTGGAGAATCTTCTCTTCTTTTGTAGGGTGCCGTACACTCATTGGAATAGTGTACGGGTCTCCCACAATTGTAGCAATTGCGCTCTCGACTGGAAGATCTTTTGTCATTGTAAGACCTTGACTTAGAGCTTCTTTATTTGCTTCTACTCTTGTAGAATTTGTTGAAGTTCTTCACCATTAAGCTATCTTCATTGAAGGTTTGTTTCTTACTTGATGATGTGGGGGCTTCACATGAGGCTTTGTAAGCACCACTTGACTTGTTGTGAAGTTCCTCCTTATCCTTGAGTGACATCTCATGAGCAACAATTCTTCCAATGACTTCCGTTGGCTTGAGATCTTTGTAGTTTGGCATCATTTGGATCAATGTGCACATGGTATCGTACTTTCCATCCAATGCTCTTAGGATCTTCTTGATGATGAATCTGTCGGTCATCTCTTCACTCCCTAAGCCGGCAATCTCATTTGTGATAAGTGCAAGCCTAGAGTACATTTCAGCGACACCTTCACCATCCTTCATTTTGAACTTGTCAAGCTGACTTTGGAGCACATCCAACTTGGATTCCTTGACGGAGTCGGTACCTTCATGCATATCAATCAAAGTATCCCAAATTTCCTTTGCATTCTCAAGACGGCTGATTTTGTTGAATTCCTCGGGGCACAATTCGTTGAAGAGGATATCACAAGCTTGAGCGTTGTATTGTAGCATCTTCAACTCTTTCGCGCTAGCTTCACGGTTTGGCTATCTCCCATCAAAGAATTCAACTTGCAAGCTAATACACACAATAGCCCAAACGGCGGGGTTATGTCCAAAAATATGCATTTTCATCTTATGCTTCCAACTAGCAAAATTAGTACCATCAAAGTAAGGACCTCTATGGTGATAATTTCCCTCGCTAGACGCCATACTCTCCTAGGTTGTGAAACCAAGGCTATGACCACCAAAAGCTATGGAAATCAAAGCAAATGGAGACCAAGGCTCTGATACCACTTGTAGGACCTTGAAGTATGTCTAGAGGGGGGTGATTAGACTACTTGACCAATTAAAAACTTAACCTTTTCCCAATTTTAGAGTTTGACAGATTTTAGCTATCTTTGGACAAGTCAAGCAATCATCACACAATTCAAGCAAACATGCAAAAAGTATATGAGCAGCGGAAATTAAAGCATGCAACTTGCAAGAAAGTAAAGGGAAGGGTTTGGAGGATTCAAACGCAATTGGAGACACGGATGTTTTTGGCGTGGTTCCGATAGGTGGTGCTATCGTACATCCACGTTGATGGAGACTTCAAACCACGAAGGGTAACGGTTGCGCGAGTCCACGGAGGGCTCCACCCATGAAGGGTCCACGAAGAAGCAACCTTGTCTATCCCACCATGGTCGTCGCCCACGAAGGACTTGCCTCACTAGCGGTAGATCTTCACAAAGTAGGCGATCTCCTTGCCCTTACAAACTCCTTGGTTCAACTCCACAATCTTGTCGGAGGCTCCCAAGTGACACCTAGTCAATCTAGGAGACATCACTCTCCAAGAAGTAACAAATGGTGCGTTGATGATGAACTCCTTGCTCTTGTGCTTCAAATGATAGTCTCCCCAACACTCAACTCTCTTTCATAGGATTTGGATCTAGTGGAAAGAAGATTTGAGTGGAAAGCAACTTGGGAAGGCTAGAGATCAAGATTCATATGGTAGGAATGGAATATCTTGGCCTTAACACATGAGTAGGTGGTTCTCTCTCAGAAATGGTAAGTTGGAAGTGTAGGTTTGTTCTGATGGCTCTCTCCACGAATGAAGAGGAGGTGGAGGGGTATATATAGCCTCCACACAAAATCTAACCGTTACACACAATTTACCAAACTCGGTGGGACCGATTCAACAGACTCGGTCAGACCGATTTAGTAAACCTAGTGACCGTTAGGATATTCGGTGGGACCGACATGCAACTCGGTAGGACCAATATGGTTAGGGTTACGGCATAACGTAATCTCGGTAAGACCGATTGCACAAACTCGGTGAGACCGATTTTGGTAATAAGCTTTCGAGAGAGTTGGTCAGGTAAACTCGGTGGAACCGATTCGCTCATTTCGGTGAGACCAAAATGTTACGAAAGGGAAACAGGGAGTTTACATTGCAATCTCGGTGGGACCGATCGCTCACTTCGGTTAGACCGAAACGTTACGAAGGGAAACAGAGAGATTACAACCCCATCTCGGTGAGACCGAGATCCCTATCGGTAGGACCGATTTGCCTAGGGTTTGTGGCAGTGGCTATGACATTTGAACTCGATGGCGCCGGATAGGAAGAATCGGTGGGACCGATTTTGACTTTGGGTTTAGGTCATATGTGGATGTGAGAAAGTAGTTGAGGGTATTTGGAGCTTATCACTAAGCACATGAAGCAAAAGGCTCATTAAGCAACACCTCATCCCTCCTTGATAGTATTGCTTTTCCTATAGACTCAATGTGATCTTGGATCACTAAAATATAAAATGAAGAGTCTTGAGCTTTTGAGCTTGAGCCAATCCTTTGTCCTTGATATTTTGAGGGATCCACTTTCATCATTCATGCCATGCCATTCATTGAGCTTTCCTGAAATATTTGTCTTGAAATAGCATTAGCTCAATGAGCTATATGTTGTTATGAATTACCAAAACCACCTAGGGATAGTTGCACTTTCATTTTTCCATAAAGAAGAATACACGTTCAACGGATAAATACCAGCACAAATTTTCCACATTATAGCCAACATTGTTGCAAAAATGGCTGCATAGAAAATATCCATGAGAAATGAGCTACATTGCACAGATGGAGATAGCCTAATATTACTTTGTACAACAGACGGAGATAGGTTAATCACAAGCTAATGTACTAGAATATTTATACAATCACATTATTATTGATAGGTAAATCACAAGCTAATGTACTAAAATATTTATATTTCGTTGCAACGCACGGGCATTGTTCTAGTTTTGTATAACAGATGGAGATAGGCTAATACTAATTCCAGTTCTGTAGAGACCACTGTTCCCCACCAGGCACCACGTCAATCACCTGTCTCTCCAGTCATCAGCGGCAATTGGAGACGCGCGAAAGAACATCAAGCACCACCTCAATGCACTCCGTGCATGCTTGGCATTTGCTGACCATAGCATTCATCAGGCCAGAAATTTTTGCCAATGGGTTCATTCATTTGAGCATGAACTAGTTATTGTATAATCTCAGCCCATCTCGCAGTATGACTATATATAATGGAAGCGCAAATTCGCAGGGGCACGCAAGTGCGGGGGCACACACCTGCCAAACCTAGCCCGACCGCTCGATTGCCTCACGATTCGCAAAGTAATTGGAGCCCACATGAGCGCATAGTAAGTTTTAAGTTTCAGTCGGAAACTTGCGATTTTCTCACTGGTTTTTACCAAGTTTTGTAGATAAAATATTAAGATTTTTTTTTGGTTGTAGGCAAAAAATCGTGATTTGGTTGTTTGCTCGTACTAAGTTTCAAGAGTTAAAACTGAACATTTATTTTCAAAATATCAAAATGTATTTAAAATGGATCTTATTTGAAAGCTCTTGTCACGAGAAACACAAATATGAAAACATAACTGAATTTAGAATTTTTGTTCAAAAGATATAGAAGTTTGAAAATCGGAAGCCAAAAATAAAAGCACACGTCTGATGGTCTGCGTGCCACAGATCCTCTCCCATAATGGCAGCAATAATCCTACACCTACGTAAACAACTACGTGATGTTACGTAAACTACCTAATCTAAACCCCTCTGCCCTCCTGATTTTAATGGGGATGGGCCCTTTCCTCTCTCCCTCCCCAATCTTGACTTGCCATGTTTGCTATTACGTAAAATACGTAAAAACAGTTACGTAGATGTGTGTGGGTGGGGGGAGGGGGGGGGGCATTTCCCCCAGCCTTAGAAAGAAGAAGAAAATTGGAGGGCTTATATGGAATTTGTTTTATTGTTTGGCCCCATCATATCTGCATATTTACTATTTGCTCCAATTAAAATTTCTTCAGTGTGGTAGTACCTCCATTGCGGTTGACAAGCTGTGCCACTTCAAGATCAAATGGTGTTTGGTTCGGTGATCTGGCAATGCCCTCCTTATATTTTACTTTTCTATCTATTTTTTCAGTCATCAGGGACGGTGACTCACCTGCACTATATACTCCACCTCATTTTTACATTGTCCATTGCTCCTAGCCTCATACTCCTCTCCGTTCCCCTTCTCCTACTTGTGATCAACTCAAAGATTTTGCATCTCTTCTCTTCTTGATCCTCCTCTTCTCCTCTTTGCTTTGTTTTTTTAACAATAGCTTAGTGTAGTTGTGCAGGCATGGCAGCAGGTGGGGTTGGCATGGGGTGTACATCCCTGCGGTCGGTGCGGTCACAGGAGGATTGGGATACCTCCTACGCATGGTTCAATAGTAGTACTACCTCCGCCTCGGTGAATAAGTCATTCGCGTAGTTCTATGTCAATAATTTAACTATCTAAATATGTGTTATATGTGATAAAACATATATATTTAAAAACTACATTCGTGTAGAAATCTAGTGATATACTTTTCATGACATATAACACATATTTAATTGCTCAAATCGATGACCAGAACTACGTGAATGACCTATTCACCTAGACGGAGGTAGTACTAGGCATACAAGAGGGATGACATGTAGAAAGACGAGGCCATCCGGTGAGAACGAAAAAGACAACTCGAGGAGAAGGCGAGGGGGGGGGGGGGCAATGGCCCCCAGCCTTAGAAATAAGAAGAAAATTGGAGGGCTTATATGGGATTTATTTATTATTTGATCCCCTCATATCTCCATATTTACTATTTGCCCCCACTAAAACTTCTCCACCGTGGTAGTACCTCCATTGCGGCTGACAAGTTGTGCCACTACGAGATCAAATGGTGTTCTATTCGGTAGGATCTGGTCTTGATTGATCAAATGCTCTTGAGTTTGATAGGATCTGGCAATGCCCTCTTTTTATTTTACTTTATTTTACTTTATATAGCTATATTTTCAGCCGTCGGGGACGGTGACTCACCTGCGCTGTATATACTCCACCTCATTTTAGAGCATCTACAATTCTACATTGGCCATAGATCCTAGCCTCCTACTCCTCCCCGTTCCTCTTCTCCCACTTGTGATCAACTCGAAGGTTTAGCAACTCTTCTTCCTCCTCCTATTCTCCCAGTTGCTTTTTTTAACAGCAGTTTTGTGTAGTTTTTCTTGTCAAAGAGGGGCTTTCCCCCTCCGATTTCCATTAGGCCTCGTTTGTTTGGCGTGGGTTGAAGGGGTTTTCGGAGGATTAACCTCGCGAGGCCTCGAGGATTTGGAGACGCCGCCGCTCGACTCGTGAAGACGCCGCCGCCCCACTCCTCTCTCCGCCATCCAGTGCCTCCCCAAGACACCGCCGCCCGACGCCTCGACGCCGGCGTACCTCGTCCGGTGTATTGGACTTCTCTCCGGTGGTATGTCCTCGCCTCCCCTCCTTTCCCCTC
>NC_041381.1:339254962-339268746 GCF_002162155.2 Triticum dicoccoides | reverse complement strand
CGGGCCCCCGCAATCTAGGGGCCCCGCCAGGTATGCCGTATGCAGCTAGCCCATGCCATGGCACGGTACGCAGCCTCCGGTAACAGGCCATCAGCATTGATTTTGTCTATGCAAAACATTCAGCTAACAGGCACGTTGCGTGCTTAGGTATCCCACAATCGCGAGAATCCCGGTTCCTACTACGGGAGAATTGCGAGTTGCCAGTTTTGTTTTTGTTTTCTTTCCATCACGAGTCGCATATCTTGTTCTTTGCTACGATCCCTAATTCCCCACTACCCTAGTAAATTCGGCTGAGCCCCGATCGTTAGTTGCAGCCTCGCCGACGCTGGACGGTTTCAACCAGGGCCATGACTGCCGCAGTACGCCGACAAACTACGCTCCTCTGTCCCTAGGCGCTCAAGCACATGGACATCGTTGAGTGCGTCCCGCAGACGCCAGCACGCATCGCACCATTGCCGCACCGAGAGTTCGTCAACGCCGATCTGACAGATATGAGGTATATCACGTTTCACGTAACCATTTTCCTATATGCATACTGTTAATTAAACACTCCAATTTACATGATGCATACCTTACACTGTTCAACCTTTTGATGCAAAATAAAATAAAAACCCTATCCCTTTTCTTAAAACAAGTATGCTAGCCCTTTGTTATCATCTGGTCTACAAAGTATGCTTCTGGTAGAAAAAATAAAGGAAAAGGAACAACGTGTGGTGGTAGAATCACAGAGAGGAGCTATTGATTTCTATTTTCAAAAGTAATATTGGATCATTTGCCTTATTGGTGCTTCGACGAACCCAAATGAAGGAAGCGGAACCAACTAATAATGGGAATTCTGAATCTTAACAACAAGGAAATATTGACATCAACATCGACAATGACAATATATACATTTTTCTGCGGGAAAATAGTGTATACATCAGTGATAAAAAAAATTACCGGTAAGAATGTGTCCATAGATTTTGCTTATTATTATTATGACGTTTATATCAGGGGGCCTCGAGTTTTTGTTTCGCCCCGGGCCCCTGAAATTTCAGGACCGGCCCTGCGGCCATGGCTGCTGCCTCTTCCTCCTGAGGTGCCGGCCGTCACCAAGTTGTGGGCGACGATGTAGGGCTCGGCGCCGTAGTTGTGGGCGCAGGGGTCCGGGAGAGGGACACCACGTCCCTGAGGTTGCCTCTGAAGTTGAGGTCGGACCTGCTCCTGACGGCGCTGATCTCGGTCAGCAGGTCCAGCTTGGCGATCTTCTCCAGCAGCGCGTCGGCCGTCGGGGTTCTTCGACGGGTCGGTGTTGGTCTGGGGGATGCGGCGGGTTGCTGCAGCTTCGGAGAATGCATAGTTCAGTTAGAATGTTGTGTTGTCAGTTCCACTCATGAAAACGAAATTCGGGGCCTGTGCTCCTTTGGGTTTCCTGAAAAAAGATAAAAGAAAGTTCGGTTAGGATTGTTGAGATCCAATTTTCTTCTGAATGGAAGTTTAGGAACCCGGAGTCTGAAGAAACGTTGCTTCAGACTAAGAAGTTAGTTTGCTTCTTACAGTTACAAGACTTCATTTCAAGCGATGGTGATAAGCTTTCATGTTGACCGACATCAGTGCGATCTTTGTAGTTTGTCGCAGGGTTCGATCTCTGTTAATTATTCATATATGTGATCTGGGGTCTTGGTATATAGTGTTGAAGCCGGCGATTTAGCATCCTGCTTCCTAATACTTGTTACTGTCCTTCTGCCGATCCATTGTTAGTTAGTACTGTTATGGAGCATCCGAGGGTGCTAGCCTGTAACCATACTGATTTTTATGGTGATAAGATGACCTTTTTCAACTAGTTTGTTTACTCTGTTTTCAGGACAAAGGCAGCAGGTGCTCTACTGACCTCATTAAGATAAAGGGTAGCAGCTTCAGTATTTGTCGAAAATTCTTTCTCTTGTTAATTGGTCGTGTCCCTGTGTATATATATCTAGTGACTGTATGTCTAATTGTCTTCAATTCATGGGTTATCATGACCTGAATTTGTCAATCACGTGTGAATAAAATTAATGGAGAAGGGATTCATTCTTCTTCAGACCCTGTTTCTTTCTTTCTGATTGAGTGAATGGATAATGGTGTGGATGTGCCTTTCTGAATGAATGTGCACTTTTAAAATCAAATGCTTACCCATGCACAAGGTGCAGCATTAATATGAATTAAACTACTCTTTTTTTGGTTCACATGTACTCTCATGACCAAATGACAAGCAGTTTTGCATATAATAAAGATGCAGATCTTTCAAAGTGCAGGGGCTGGAGGAATTTGACATGATTTCAAATAGTGCAGTAGCAAGCATGGAAGCAGTCACACAAGCTTAACCTTTTTTTTCTGTACTTGTGTAGTACAGGGATTTGGCTTTCGTCCCAAAAAAAGGAATTTCGGCTGAAATTCGCACTGCTCGTGGGCCCGGTATTAGTACTAACCGGTCCAAAATTTCGGCCTTTTTTGAATGTTCAGCAGCGATGCTTGTCCATCATTGCTGCATCTGCGTGGCGGTGCTCGGAGCATGGCTGCTGTTAAGCGTGGTGCATTTTTTCATATAATGGACTTGTTCTCGAGCGTTGAAACCTCAACTCTTCATAAGTTATGATGATGACCATTCTGTAGCTTAGCATACATAATTTTGCCTACAAACTTTTGCTTTTGTGTTGTCACTCTCATAAGACCTGGAGTACTAGAACATAGGTTGGCCTATTTAAGCTTTGTCACTCTCATTTTGCGTTTGTTTAATAATCAGGTTCCCAGGAAACCAGAGAAGCAAGATTAAACAATCTGGACAAACTTTTGGTCGTTCAAAAACTGGACGATGATGACATCATTAAGAGCAATTCTTCTGCATGACAACATTATTCTCAACGTTGCTTGGGCTGTAATAATATAACTGACTGTGAGCTATTGCACAAGTCATGTGTTCCATTATGTTTGTTGCAAAATTATGGTGTTGCTGTGAAAGATCATGGATGAGATATTTTTTATTCCAAGTCATGCTGTTATGAGAAATCATGTTGTTACTGTGATATACTTGATATTGTTGTGATGAGATATTGGTCCGAAGTCATGCCAAATTATGTTGTTGCTCTGAAGAAATGTGGAAGATTATTCCCCTGTAGCAAGTTTCATGAGGTCATATTTTTTGTTAGGTGACCTTTACAATTCTGTAGCAAGCTCTTAATATGATGTTGTTTTCTTGTAAAGATTGCATTTTTAGATGTTTGCACTATCTTATCTAAATTTGGCAATCCCTGCCTACCAAATAAGTTTTTCATACGAAGGGAATTGTAGTTAGAGGGGTTTGGGGGTTTCAGGGGGATTTGAGAGGATTGGGTGGAAGGAGGGGATTCACCAAATCCCCTCAAATCCCCACCACCCCAAACCTCTCAAATCCACTTCTACCAAATGAGGCCTTAAGGGAAACTATAAGCGAGCTACAAGAACCAGTTCACCGCAACCAAGTTCAGCACAACAAACTAAAGGTACTAGCAGTTTTGTGTAGTTGTGCAGGCATGGCAGCAGGTGGGGAGCCGCACCGACACAGTATGACCGGCTGGCACGAGCTCTTCATCCCCGTGTTGGGTGCGGTCATAGGAGGATTGGGCTACCTCCTCGCATGGTTCAAGAGAAGTACTGGCATACAAGAGGAAGAACGTGCAGAAGACGAGACCATGCGGTCCCTGGAGAATGAGAAAAGACAGCTCTAGGAGAAGGCCAAGGACTATCATGCGAGGCATGAGCAGGATCAGGTTGCTGTGGTCATTGATCGACTCCGAGATGAAATCCACCTTGCAGTGGCGTAGCTTGTCATCCGTAATGGGGGTACTACCTGTCTACCTTCATGCTCCCTTTTCAACTACATTCTCTCATGTTAGGCCCAATATGATAGCATGACAAAGACTTAACAGGTTATCAACCAAGATCATTTCCCCACTGATAAAGAGCAAGGAAACAAGTTTCAAGCAATAACACCTTGCGTCCATTTCCCCCTACAAACATATACATCTCACAAAGATAATATTCATGATTTGCCTAAGAAGTTAAGTTGGTATTTACCAGGCTAAGCCTTTCATGAGATAGACAATGACAGGCTCCAGGGTTGTCAACTTTATGCAGTATCCCCACAAAGGGATAGATGGTACAAGGACCGGTCTAGTGCCACATTTTCAAATGAAAAGAACTCTTGGGTACAGAGGCAAAAAGAAGATACCCAAAATAATGAAGCCTTTCAGCTAGGATGCATAACTATATTTTAAGTGCCTTCAAGTGCCTATTCAAATGAAGAAGCAGAAAGAAAGCCATATTTAGCTTCCCTTTGTAGAAAATATTGGTACCCTGAACATTTCTTGGAAAAAAAGTCCATTTTACTACCCTGAATAAAGTTGGCCATTCACATAACCCCCTGATCTTTATTTCTGCTCCCTTCACCCCCTAAACAATCCCATACCGGACAAAATCAGTCCCAGGAGATGGTTTGACTCGACGGGCTGCTGATGTGGCAATGGTCAATGGCAGTTTTGACCAGCGGGCGGGCCTCCCTCATCATATGGAAAACCAACATTTAAAGAAAATTTCGTGGAAACCATATTTGAAAGTTTCAAAAAAATCTAAAAAAATATGTTATGTCAAGAGGGTGATGTTTTATTGTCATGCAAAATTTCAAGTTGAAACACATTAAGAAATGTGGGCTATGAAAAAAAACAAATTCAGCCCTGAATAGTGGCATTACTGTTCAGCATTGTTCAATGATGATTTTGTTATTTCCATAACTCATATCCCATAATGTGTTTGAACTTGGAATTTTGCATGGCAATAGAACATCACCCTCTTCACATCTCGTATTTTTTTGAAACTTCAGAACATCTTTTTTGCATGGTTTTCACCGTTTTCCACCAAATTTTGGTTTTCGTATGATATTCTACCATGTCCGATCCCCCTTGGCCTTGGGTTTGCGCCTACGCAATGTGCACTCAAGATTGCTGTCGGCTGCCAAGTTGATCTACCGCCCACGCCGTGGCCTCGTCACGGAGTCGTGCCACTCGAAGGCGCAGCTCGGAGTCGACGCTTGGATCGCCGTGGTGCACCGAATTTTCACCTAATTTTGATTTTTTTACCAGATGAATCTGAGGATCGTCGGGTATTTGTAGCTATAAAAAACTAAGTGAGTGGAATTTCATAAATTGATTTTTATTATCTAATCTAACTAAGAGACCGATCTAATCTTGGACTGATCGGGTGTTGCGCCCCCAGGCCTAGGGGAGTGGCTTAATCCCTCGAGGACGGCGCGCAGCAGAAGTGATGGAACTACCTTGGATCAACATCGTGAAACCAACCGCTCTAATACCATGTAGAACTATTGAACCCCTAATATTCTTACTGTATTGATCTGACCCTCGGGGTGTGTACATAGGAGTACAAGACTAGTCATTATTGGTTTAAATCAATTCTATCTCTATCTCTCCATCTCTAAGGAACACGTTTATACTTATAAGAGCCACAACTCGTAAATTCCGCACCCAAACGCCCGCGGGTGCGTCCGGACGCGTCCGCGGGCAGTGCCCGGACAGTTGCCATTTTGTCCGCCCCATGACCACAAATCTCAAATGTCCTAACACTATTTCATACAAACACATGTAAACTATGTAGATCATGCGAGATAGCATAAAACATAGCATTTCGGACAAAGGACATCCACAAAGTTCAAGCAAAGGAACGTCGGAGTTCAAATTTTACCTAAATAGAACATAAAAAACTTAGAATAAAAACATACGAGTGGGGGTTGGCCGGAGGTCACCACTCCCTCACCGGCCGCTTCCTCTTTGGGTCTCGGCGGTTGTCTGCAGCATACGAATCCGCGGCGGGTCGTCGGGGTCGGAGGACGAGGATGAGCCGAGGAAGCCCGCTATGCGGCGGGCAGCGCGGTTCTGCTCCGCCGCGAGCAGGGAAGCTCTCTCTGCTGTCAGTTCCTTCTGTTGTGCCACCTTCACTGATTCCTCGAGCGTCCGACGGAGAGCCGACTTACGCGTTCTTGCGACGGCGCGCGGGAATCGGTCTCCACCGAGGTGTTGGCGGGTGCTCGCGGTGGTGGAAGGGACGGAGGGGAGATTGGGTGGAAGGGGAGGAAACGGAGGGGAGATTGGGTGGAAGGGAGGAAACGGAGGGGAGCGAGAGGGCAAGAGGAGTGAAGCGGAGTGGGGTTTGGACTAGGTTTCTTGTTCGGATATGCTTTTTGTGGAAATGGTGATGGGGACGGCGTGGGACATAGCGGGAAGGTCCGACGTGGCGGCGATGTCTGGGCGCATCCGGGTCTCCCCATATCTGCCCCACGTATGGGCTGGATACGGGGGTTGCCGGACAGCCCGGGCGTTTGGGCCGGATATGGGGAGTCCATGATGCGGAGCATCCTTCCATCATCCCCATGGACTCTACACCAACACATCAAGCCCCACGTGGACCCGTGACAAGAGCTAGAGCACGCGCAATGGAAACCAAGGTGAACTCATTCCTACTTGATATGCATATGGACATAAACGGAACTTGGTTGGTACCTCACCAAAATACTCTATGCCTCATTAGGTATGAAGAGGAACACCCTCAAGAAGCTCAGGAGCATCACCAAGGAGTAGGAGGACCACCCCAAGGTCACACGGAGCAAGATGGAGCACCACACCAGCAGCACTGGAAGTCCCAGGCGACCCCGTGCGCACGGGCCCCCGAGACCCCGTGTCCACGGGCTACACAGAGAGCTACGGCTGTAGCACCCCGTGCGCACGGGCGTGTACCGTGCACACGGGACCCCCGTGCGCACGGGCCCAACTTACCCCGTGCGCAGCCCTAAAGGATGGCCAGCTGATGTGGGCTGCTGGGCCTCCACTTCGCATCCACTTCATCTCCTACCTCCCCAAGCCTATATAATTCGTACCTAGGGTCATGTTTAGGGCTAGCAAACTATTAGATGAGATATTTGTGAGCTTTGCTCCTTTACCACCTCCATTGGAGATCAAGGCCTCTTAGGAGAGGATCCACTTGTGGATTTCAAGACCTCCATCTTGGAGAAGACTACCATCATCAAGATCTCATCTCCTAGGAGTGGGAAGAACTCTACCATTGTATCTTTCCTTTGATTGTGTTTGTGACTTGTGGATCTTGTGTTGCTACTCTAGTGGATGTGTAATTGGGTATTGTTGGAATGATTTCCTCTTTGTGATTTCTTGGTGTTCATCCTTTTCCCCCTCCAAGTGTGTAAAGATCCATCTTAGGGTTTCACCCTACAACAGTCCGGTTGGGTGGCCATTTCTCGTCCGGATAGTGACCGGGCAGCCCGCCCGGGTGTTTGGGACGGAAATGGGGGTCCAGTTGTAGATGCTCGACACCCTTGATATAAGAACAGTAAAGCCACATTTTTTTCATTCCATTTCTAAGGAAGAATATTGTACCCCCACGTTGAAACTGACTGGAAAACAGTGAGGTATTGCGCATACAGAAGGTTCCCACATTTATTTGATGAGGACACGACGCATCAAATGTAAAAAGAACAAAAAAGGTGTTGGTGAACATCTTAAACTTCTTATGTCATGCTTCTCCAAACGCTTGCAAATTTTGACTAATGTTTCAACGGCTTAGGACACTTTTAAGCTCTTAGGGCGGAAAAGAAGATGAGTGCAGAGATTCTTCAGGCTCGAAAAATTACTCCCTCCGTCCCATAATGTGTAGTGTCAAAAAACGTTTTACATTATGGGACAGAGGGAGTAATATCTTTTGTCAGAAGCAGCAGGGGAGATCCAAGCAGTGTATATTTATCTTGATAATGGCAAAATATTCACAATAAAAGGAGGGCCAGAAATGTACAAGCAACTATTTACAAGGAGTCTGGCCGAGCCAATGTAAAAGGGCAGTCAAAGAAGGGATGACCGCCCGTTTTAGAGGTGCCAATGTTACAAAGGGCACAACTATTGAAGTATGGCGTTCCGAACATCTCTTGAGAGTGGTGAAAAGTTGTTCAGGACTTATCAATTCTACCTATCAACTGAAGCTGGTCCTCTAACTGGGGTGCTCTTTAAATCAACTACTAAGTGTTTCCTTCTATATTGAAGGGCCAAGTAAGGAATTTCTTCAAAATGTTCAATTTCGCAATGTGCTCATCCAATTTTACTACCCCTACAATATGCTTAATTACAGACGAATAGTCAGAACCCAGCTTGAAGAAACATGAATGTGTTTAGTGTGGAATGGGGGAGTTGCAGAGAACTTCTGGTCAATGGAGTTCATTACCTACCAGAAATCCTTTAAAAACTTAAGCCAGCCAATGGTGGAGGTTGCAGAGAGCTTCGTCTTTTTTTACAGGGCTGCAGTCGTTTAGAATAGATTTTTTTTAGGTACTGTGCCTTCTAAACTACAGCTAGAAACGATTTCAACTGAACAAACATATCTATATCTGCATTCATGGCATGCACAGGTGCACGCATTGGCCTGTTTACTGGCCGGAAGTTAATGGCCTGCACCAATGAGCTATGGTCTTGCATTTTTTTTTCCCAATCCATAGCAAAATAGCGGTTTAGTTCCATATTTCACCCAGAATCAATATTGTTTTGACAGCATGCATTCAAATATAGTGACATAAAACTGAAGCATCGTGAAATGGACAGATGGCAGCGATTCAAGAATGCTCATGCTGATGCAAAAGAAGAGAGATGAGTTGATCACCAGTAATCTTCACAGGAACACCTCCCTTCCGCAAAATGGTGGAACCTGGAGTTATCTCTAACAATAATATCCCTGCTTTCAACCTTAGAAATGAACTTCAGTGCAGAATGACAGTCTACACAGATACGCAAATTCTTCTTCACAATGATTGGTTTTGTAGCAGGCATGCTTATCAAAGCAAAAGCTACGGCAATCCGCTCACTGTGATAACGCAGAATCCTCTCCTTTGCAGTATCTTCCAAATTAGATGGTAAGGAACGTGTGTCTGGGACGTAACCTTCCTCCTTTATCCTCTCATAGAGTTCCTCAAGTTTTTGATATATCTTCTTCTGCTGTGGATGACCAATCTTCGGATGAAAAACAATGAGTTTTGTTATTAGCATCGACCCAGCTAAAACCAGGAAGCTTCTTAATCCTGCTATCCCTCATCAGCTTCCTGATTGCCTTCATATCCTCCCATTGGCCTAGTGATGCATAGATCCCAGAAAGGGATACGTGAACACCACTGTTATCTGGCTCAAGCTCCATTATGTTTTGTGCCGCAAACTCACCCAGCTCCTTGTTTCCTCGCATCCGGCAAGCTCCAAGCAAGGAGCACCAACCATAGACACTGGGTTTGATAGGCATCTCGTGTATAAATTTCTCTGCTTCAGCTAGTCTCCCAGCTCGACCATACATATCAATGATACATGAATAGTGCTCATCCTTAGCCTCAATACCATGGGCATTCTTCATGGTGTTAAAATATTTCAGTCCATCATCCACTAACCCAGCATGACTGCATGCTGTAAGCAGGCTGACAAATGTAATGTGATTTGGCCTGATACCACTTGAGGTCATCCTATCGAAAGCTTGGATAGCTTCCCTACCATGACCATGTTGTGCAAATACATTGATTACCGCATTCCAAGCAATATCAGTATGGTGTTCAACCTCATTAAATAACTGAACGGACAAACTAACAAGGCCACATTTACCATACATATCCATAAGGGTGGAACTGACAAAGGAGTCACTGATAATATTTGTCTTGATCACGTGAGCATGGAACTGAGCGCCTTGTTCAAGCAGAGCCTGCGTGGCACATCCCTTGATCATGCTTGAGAAAGTAAATTCATTGGGTTCAACTCCTCGCCTCCGCAGTTCAAGAAATATTCGAAGGGCCTCCTCGACATTATCAGTCTCGACGTAGCCATCAATCAGCGAGGTGGCTGACACAACATTCCAACCTCCAGGGTCAATCTTCACAACACAAGCAGCATTCTCCATGTCCGCAGCCTTAGCGTACATGTCAGTGAGCGCATTCCTCACAGCAACCTCCAGTTCGAACCCTGCCTTCACTACAGCAGAGTGGATAGTTCGGCCAAGCCATCCATCCTTGAGCCCTCCCGATGCACTCAAAACACTGCAGTACACATGCTGGTCAGTTCCAACTAGCCCCTCTCGTTTCATGTCCCGGAAAGCTAGAGCGGCCTTCTCAAGGCTTCCGTTCTTCGCATACCCATCGATCATGGCAGTCCATGCAACAGTATCCTTGTGCGGCATTTGATCAAACACCCTGCAGGCATCAGCCAAGAGCCCGGACTTGGAGTACATATCCGCGAGGTTACTCGCGATGAATAGCTCTCTGTCGAAACCGAGCCTGACGCCGACACAGTGCAGCTGCGCGCCGGGGCCCGGGGCGGCGAGGGCGGCCGCGGAGCGCGCGGCGCTGGAGAGCGCGAACTGCGTGGGCGCGAGTCCCGCGCGGCGCATGGACGCGAACGCGGCGAGCGCGTCGCGGTGCATGGAGTTCTGGGCGAGGCCGGAGATGAGAGTGGTCCAGGAGACGAGGTTGGGTCGGGGCATGGCGCGGAAGAGGCGGAGCGCGGAGCGGACGTCGGCGCAGTGGGAGTACATGGTGATGAGGTGGTTGGTGAGGAAGGCAGACGCGGCGGCGGCGCCGGAGAGCGCGAAGCGCGCATGGAGGCGGCGGGCGAGGCGGAGGTCGCCGGCGCGGCCGCATGACTGGAGTTGGGCGGCGAGGCGGAGTAAGGTGTTGGTGTCCGGTGGGCGGGAGAGCTTGCCGCGGAATTTCCCCATGCGGGTTTGATGGGCCCCAATGGTGGTGTCCTAATTTATGGAGTACAACTTGCATTGAATATATTCTTCAAAAAAACTTGTGTTGAATGATACTTCCTCTGTCTCAAAATATAAGAACATTTTTAAAATACATTAGTGTCAAAAATGTTTTTATATTATGAGACGGAGGGAGTATTTTGATGCTAGAACTTGTAAAACTAGATAATACTTTCCACGTTGCTGCAAAACATGTAAATTCTACTTTTCGTAAGCTGCTTGGAAGGAGCACATTATAATACTTGATGAAAAGTCAATATCAAATAAAGATTCTGACGGTACATTGATGGGACTTGGACTTAGCACTGATATGACATACTCCCTCCGTCCCAAAATATATATATTTTGGGACGGAGGGAGTAGTTATGTGTTTTTGTCCACGATAGTCATGCTAGCTTTTGTAAGAGCATTGAAACAATTGAAGTTTGTCACGGGTATTTTTAGTTTAGACTATATATGTTCAAAAAAGGGCATTTAAATTCACTTGTACCCAAATGTAAAATCTTGTAGAGTTAACCCTATTGAATTAGAGAATAAAATATGGCCATATGAATTAGAGATTGCTTTCCGCTATTGTGTGCTCCGAAGTCAAAGGAAATAATCACACAAAATCTGGAGAACTCACCATCCAAATATTGCAATACTATGTTCAACAACAAACTGTAATGATAACACATGTTTTGGGGGTTTGACAAACAAATTGGTGCACTGCTATTTGGAATTTAGCTGCCTTTTTTTCACAACCCACAAATGAATACATACTTTCCACAAAAATGAAATGAATGCATATTTAACTAAAACTATAACATGTATTATTTTGCTTAGAAAATGTACAGTGCTAGAAGTACCACATATGATTATTTGAGAATGAGAAATGATAGGAAAGAAAAAGCACACCAGAAAGTTGGGAATGAAGCCACCCAGAGAGAGGCATGCGCAGCCACATGATATCATTTAAACAGACAAATGAATCATCAATATATAGCTGAGCTATTTACCTCTTAAAGCTGCAAAAGGAAGCGTGATTTGAAACCTACATAATCTGCCGACTCAAATACTTATCTGATTTATTCTATATAAATCAGTTATTAGAAATCATAACCAGTGGAACATGGTATGTATTCTAATCCAGTTAGCCCATCTATGACTATGATGACAACATGGGGCTAGCACTCCTGCTATGTACTTGGGATGTGTTTGACACTCTTGGAGAAAATGTTGCTGCACCTTGAAATTGAAATGAGATAAGAGTAGACTCGAAAAATAGAAAGGACAAGGGATATACCAACACAACACAACTGGAAAGGAGATCTTCATGTTAATTTTATTAGGTATGAGCTGCAATGGAACCTTCACAAATGCAACGAAATAATAAAGCAATATGCAAAAAAAAGTATAATCTTGATCTCATTTTTTTAACCATCACTCTGCAAAAATAAAAGTTAATACACTAAATCATGGAGATATAAACATTTTAACTCGAAATTCTTCAAATATTTCGGTTCATAACCATTTAACCACTTCATCAAGGTTACCAACATGATGTGGAAACTGCGATATCTCCAGGCGAAGGCAAGGCCATGACAGCAAGGCAATATGTAGTGCATGTGGGGTGATTTTAGCAGTCACATGCTCCCAGGAGAACAAACCCAGGAGAACATATATCTGTATTGTGTAACGCAGTAGGCCCACGCACGCGGTGCGGCAGTAGTAGGGCACGGCGCCATGGCATGTATGGCCAGCAGCAGCAGGGCATGGCCGGCAGCGCACGGCCAGCACGTCCATGGCCAACAGTAGCAGGGCACGGCCGGCAGCAATACGACACGACCAGCCGCGTGCACGTGCACGATCAGCAGTAGCAGCAGGGCGCGCCCACCTCGCCGCCCGCGTCCGCGCACGTCGCCCACCTCGCCACGGCGCTGGCGAACGTCGCCGCCGGTGATGGTTGGCCGGTCCTCTAGGTCCAGCCCGGGCTAGAGTGCGGCCTGTAAAATCCATTCACCAGCGGACCAGTGTCCACCACTCCACCCTTAGGCGGAAGGACAGAGCCAGGCCGATGCAGTTACAGTTCCAGCATAGGCATCTACGACTCGGTGGATGGCATCAGGGACAATTAGATCATTTGTACCTTCAGTGCCATGGATAACAGATCCGATGAGGAAATAAGAGAAAAATCTGATTAAAGATCAAATGCAGTCTGTTGAATAGAACAGCAAAAAATTATGGAGAGAAAACTTACAGTTGCATGATGAACCTCGGCGGAAGAGGAACGACACAAATACGAATGTGCTCCTCCTACTCCTCATAAACCTCGAGCAGAGAGCAAGGGTGGGTCTGTTCGTCCTCCTCGCAGATTTGAAAAAGCTAAAAGAAATCAGGCAACAAATCTCCTTCAGATTTGTGTAGGTACACGCTAGAATATTTAGGAATGATGAGACACATAGGAAGAAGAATCATCGGGAGGATGAAGAGAAGATTGAAGATTAAGGGGCAACCGAAGAAAATGGTTGATCCTGTGCAATGAGGAGATAAAAGGGGTGAGGTCAAACAACCCGTGGGGAGCAAGGAGTAATTAAAAGATAGGAATGGGCTGATTATCACCAGAAAATTAATTGTTTCTGAAGGTGGAGCAACAGAAGGGGCTGCTGGCCTTCGACTACTACTGAAAAGCTTTCTTTTTTTTCTTTTTTTTCGAGGGAGGGAGGATGGGCTTTGATGGTCTATTACGGCTAGAAACAAACGCGTTGATTGGAAGGGGGTTGCTGACATGGCACATCCTGAGGTGGGATGGCTGCATGTCAAGAGCAATCTAGTAGTGGGGATCAACTATTTAGGTATTACACATAAATCATTTAAGTGCATAATAAACTTGTGATTACGTTAACATACCATGCTAATTTCGCCCGTAGCTGTTGATGGCGCTCACGTGGTGTGCCAACAAGCGTGTC
>NC_041381.1:339240905-339254653 GCF_002162155.2 Triticum dicoccoides | reverse complement strand
GATGCAATTTTTTCCAGAGAATTCCTTGTCATTGTGCTAAATACTATGAAAAGGCCCCTGAGACGGCGGAAGGCATCAATCTTTTGAAATTTACTCATAGGCCCTGTAGTTGATAAGCATATTCGCTTGCAGTACGAGTTGCTTCATCTCCCATATCTCCTCTCTCTCTCTCTCTCTTTCTTTCTTTCTTTCTCCCCCGGCCCTCTCCCCCCTCTCTCTCTCATTCCAAGGCAGACGTGGAGCCTTACGCCATGTCGTTGGAGGTGATGATGGATGACTCTCATCATCGACTACACGGTGGAGCGGCACCTTCGTATGGTGAGTCATTGGCTCCCTCCTTATGATTCTCTCATCCCTCTCTCACCCTTGTTTCTTTATGTTATAGTTGAAGGAAATATGCCCTAAAGGCAATAATAAAGTTGTTATTTATATTTCCTTATATCATGATAAATGTTTATTATTCATGCTAGAATTGTATTAACCGGAAACTTAGTACATGTGTGAATACATAGACAAGACATAGTGTCCCTAGTATGCCTCTACCTTGACTAGCTCGTTAATCAAAGATGATTATGTTTCCTAACCATAGTCATGTGTTATGAACGGGATCACATCATTAGGAGAATGATGTGATGGACAAGATCCATCCGTTAGCTTAGCATTATGATCATTACAGTTTCATTGCTATTGCTTTCTTCATGACTTATACATGTTCCTCAGACTATGAGATTATGCAACTCCCGAATACCAGAGGAACACCTTGTGTGCTATCAAACGTCACAACGTAACTGGGTGATTATAAAGATGCTCTACAAGTGTCTCTGAAGGTGTTTGTTGGGTTGGCATAGATCGAGATTAGGATTTGTCACTCCGTGTATCGGAGAGGTATCTTTGGGCCCTCTCGGTAATGCTCATCACAATAAGCCTTGCAAAGCAATGTGACTAATGAGTTAGTTGTGGGATGAAGCATTACGGAACTAGTAAAGAGACTTGCCGGTAACGAGATTTAACTAGGTATGATGATACCAACGATCGAATCTCGGGCAAGCAACATACCGATGACACGTGAACAACGTATGTTGTTAGGCGGTTCGACCGATAAAGATCTTTATAGAATATGTAGGAGCCAATATGGGCATCCAGGTTCCGCTATTGGTTATTGATTGGAGATATGTCTCGATCATGTCTACATAGTTCTCGAACCCGTAGGGTCCGCACGCTTAACGTCCGATGACGATTTGTATTATGAGTTATGTGTTTTTGATGACCGGAGTTTGTTCGGAGTCCCGGATGAGATCACGGACATGGCGAGGAGTCTCGAAATGGTCAAGACATAAAGATTGATATATTGGACCATGTTATTCGGACACCGAAAGAGTTCCGATCGGTACCGGGTAAAAACGGAGTGCCGGAGGGGTTACCGGAACCCCCCCGGGAAGCAATGGGCCATCATGGGTCATAGAGGAGAGAGAGGACCTCCCACATAGGGGAGGCGCGCGCACCCCCATGGGGAGTCCGAATAGGACAAGGGGAGGGGCATGACCCCCCTTTCCCTCTCCCTCTCCCTCTCGCTTCCTTCCTTCCTCCTTCCACCAAGTGGAATCCTACTAGGACTTGGAGTCCTAGTAGGACTCCCTCCTCTTGGCGCGCCCTACAAGGCCGACCGGCCTCCCCCTCTCCTCCTTTATATACGAGGGAAGGAGGGCACCCCAAAGAACAATAGACAATCTCTTAGCCGTGTGCGGTGCCCCCCTCCACAGTTTAACACCTCGGTCATATCATCGTAGTGCTTAGGCGAAGCTCTGAGCCGGTTACATCATCAACACCGTCGCCACGCTGTCGTGCTGATGGAACTCTCCCTCGTCCTTAACTGGATCAAGAGCTCGAGGGATGTCATCATGTTGAACGTGTGCTGAACACGGAGGTGCCATGCGTTCGTCACTTGGATCGGTTGGATTGTGAAGACGTTCGAATACATCAACCGCGTTACTAAACGCTTCCGCTTTCAGTCTACAAGGGTATGTGGACACACTCTCCCATCTCGTTGCTATGCATCTCCTAGATAGATCTTGCATGATCGTAGGAAATTTTTTGAATTACTACGTTCCCCAACAGTGGTATCAGAGTCAGGTCTATGCGTAGATGTTATTTGCGCGAGTAGAACACAAAGAGTTGTGGGCAAAAATAGTCATACTGCTTACCACCAACGTCTTACTTTGATTCAGCGGTATTGTTGGATGAAGCGGCCTGGACCGACATTACATGACCATGTTCATGAGACTGGTTCTACCGACGTGCTTTCTCCACGAATGAAGAGATGGTGGAGGGGTATATATAGCCTCCACACAAAATCTAACCGTTACACATGATTTACCAAACTCGATGGGACCGAGTCAGAAAACTCGGTCGGACCGGTTTAGTTCATAATGTGACCGTTAGGCATTTCGGTGGGACCGACATGTCAACTCGGTGTGACCGATTTTGTTAGGGTTAGGGCATAAGGTAATGTCGGTGAGACCGATTACACAAACTCGGTGGGACCGAGTTTGGTAATAAGCTAACCAGAGAGTTGGTCAGGCAAACTCGGTGGGACCGATTCGCTCATCTCGGTGAGACTAAAACGTTATGAAGGGGAAACAAAGAGTTTGCATTGTGAACTCGGTGGGACCGATCGCTCATCTCGCTCGGTTAGACCGAAACGTTATGAAGGGAAACAGAGAGTTTGCAATCTCATCTCGGTGAGACCGAGATCCCTATCGGTGAGACCGAAGTGACTAGGGTTTCTGGCAATGGCTACGTCAAATGAACTCGATGGCGCCGGATGGATCAAATCAGTGGGTCCGAGTTTGACTTTTGGTTTGGGACATATGTGGATATGAGAAAGTGGTTGAGGGATTTGGAGCATATCACTAAGCATTTTGAGCAAGCAAGCCATTAAGCAACACCTCATCCCCTTTTAATAGTATTGGCTTTCCTATGGACTCAATGTGATCTTGGATCACTGAAATAGAAAAATGTAGAGTCTTGAGCTTTAGAGCTTGAGCCAATCCTTTGTCCTTAGCATTTTGAGGGGTCCACATTACTAATCCATGCCATGCCAATCATTGAACTTTCCTGAAATATTCATCTTGAAATAACATTAGTTCAATGAGCTATATGTTGTTAATCATTACCAAAACCACCCAGGGATAGTTGCACTTTCAATCTCCCCCTTTTTGGTAATTGATGAAAACATATAGATCAAAGCTTTGACAAATGATAATAAGATTGAAATACATCGTCGCTTTGAGAAGTATGGGATAAGCAAGAGCTCCCCTAAATTTGTGCATTATTTAAGATTTGCTTTTGAATGAAAATGCACAATCGATTAGTATCATGGGTTACTCTTCCATGTCACATACATCTTGGTGGAGCGCTCAAAATGATAGCAATTAAAAGTATGCACTCATCACCAAGCAAAGTGAATGATCATATATGGATATAAGAGATAATATCATCCTACACACATTAAAGTAGCATATGATCAAACACATGATCATACAAGTATCTCACACAAGGAAATAAGGTATCAAACAAGCACACAATGAAGTGCAACCAAACAAATAACAAGAGAGACAAAAAGCAACACTCTCTCTCGAAGCCTATGGTCTATACATACTTCTCCCCCTTTGGCAACAAGTTACCAAAAAGTTCAAATATGCATAGTGCTATGCGTCTCTCAGGCTTGGTCTCTGTGAGGTGGTGTAGAGATGACTCCAAGGACGAAAGCTTCTGTCGATGTAGCTGGAGCTGGTGGAGTGGCTGCTGGAGGTGGCACTGAAGCTGTAGTTGCTGGTGCTGATGTAGTAGCTCTCATATCTGGTACTGGCACTACAGCTGACCTCTGACCTCTTGGCACTCGCTGAAAAGCATCTGTAGTTGCCTTCCCTTTCTTCTCCTCTGCCTCCTCCTGGAGCTGCTCAACTGTTATTTGCATCTCAGTTACTTTCAGATCAAGATCATAGAATTTTTGTTCAATGATCCTCTCCAAACTCTCCTGGTTTTGAGTCAGGGTGGCCAAGCCCTTCTCAATCCTCAAAGTAGATTGGATCAGATATCCAAGTTGATCTTGTTTGATCTTCAAGAACACTTGAGATGCCTCTTCAGCACTTGGCATCCTTCCATCTTTTTCTGCCTTTGCCTTAGCTCTCTTCTCTTGTGCTTGCACTGATGAAGGTTCATTCTCATCCATTACAACTGTGTTGTCTTCAAATTCTGGCTTGAGAGGTAAGTGCTCCTTGTCCAACAAGTAAGTGCCTGTGCCCATCTTTGAGTTGATGAGCACCTTAATGTGTGGAGCATACCCACAAGATCTTTTCTGGTCAGCAGCTGTCCTTTTGATTGTCTCTACAATCAGACTCATGACCTTGAATTTTTGAGGGACATCAAAAAATGTGCAGCAAGTTGATTTAATGTCCTCTTATCATCCCATGATCTCCAGATTTGGGCAATAGAGTATGCCTTAAGATGGTGTTGATAGTAGGCAGACCAGACAACAAGTATTTCACTGAGCCCAACTTATGAGTTTCCAGGGCTTCATCAGGAATTTCCTTGTACATACTTGCCATGGAGTTGTGGTCTTTCTTCTTCTTGGCATACACATCCAAATCATCATCATGGTCTTCTGGAGCATTGATCAACTTTGCCCATTCGTCAACAATTGACTGGTACCATGTACCTTCAGACATCCACACCATCCTTCCATCTGGATAGAAATGAGCAGTGGAGTAGAATTGCATGATTAGCTCATCATTCCATTTGGTGAGCTTCTGTCCAACGAACTTGTCAACTCCATAAGCTTTGAAACTGTCATATACACCTGGAAAGGGATCTTCATTCTCTTTGTTGTATTCCCAATTAACCCATCTCATGTCACAAACAATTGGCTTCTTGTCAAGCAGAATGGTCTCATAGAAATCTTGTTGTTCTTTGGTGTGGAAGCTATAGTCCACAACAGTTCTCCTTCTCATAGCATAAGGATCATTCTTCTTCCAAAGTCTCAGACCTGCATCCTTTCTAATGTTCATGTCCTCTGCCACTGGATGAGTGTCATTGTGGTCTGGAATCTTTGGTTTGAGCTTTCTCGGCACTTGGGCTTCAGCATCTTCTTCTTCAACTTCAGGCACTGGGGCCTTGTTCTTCTCTTCAGCTGGGATGTTTCTGGTGCTTCTCTTAGGTGCAGACTTGGTGGTTTGAGCAGTAGCTTTGGGAGAAGGTTTGGGCTTAGAAGCAGCAGCCCCGACTTGATTGCATCTCCCATAAGCTTTTGTGACTTGGGTGTTGGTGCAACATCCTCTTCCTCTTCCCCTTCTTTTGAGTCTCTTACCATAGTTGACTTTCCAAGAACTTTTGTAGTTGTGGTTCTTGCCCTCTTCTTTTTCTTTTTGCCATCTCCAACTGCCTCACCATCATCTGATTCTATTGTGAATTTCATGGTTTCTCCTGTTGGAACTTTCCTTGGCTTGGATGTTGGGACTCTCCTTGCCGGTGCCTTCTTGTTCATACCAGGCTTTGTTATAGAAGCAGTGCCATACTCTTTCTTCAACACTTTCTTCTTTGAGGTGGCCTCATCCTCAATAGCCACATAGTGCTCATCCTTAGAGTCTGAGGTTCTCTTCTTTCTTCTCCTGGTGGCTGCCTTTGGCAAGTTACTTGGAGTTCTCCTGCTGCCCTCATCATAGCTGCTTGAGGGACTAGTGCCCTCACTCATTTGCATTTGCTCTTCAGATTTATTCTGGCTATCACTCTGGTCAGACATCTTGGCAGGAAAACTGACAGCAAACCCTGTGAATAGACATAGATGAGGTAGAGTAGATGAGCATCACAAAGTACAGAGATTTTTGCAAAACAAATGAGTCAAAAACTTAGTTTTAGTTCTCTACTAAAATGATTTCGCAGCTACCGAATTGATAAACTCGGTGATACCGAAGCAAAATTTGGAACCTAAACTAGTGAACTCGGTCAAACCGAGTCACAGTTCTGTGGCACCGAGATTGCTAGGGTATCACAGAGAATTGAACTCGGTCACACCGATTTGCAGTTTTCGGTCAGACTGAAAAGCGCATGTGCAATGGCCTAAGCCAAATCGGTGAGGCTGATTTCTATGATTTGGTCAGTCCGAGATGAGTTCAGAGGAGACCTAACCCTAAATTTTTTAATCAAACTTAACCTAAAGGAAGTTTTCTGTGGATAGATTGATTTCATACGTGGCAATGATCATGGCATTGACCTTGTGCTTAGAATCAGAGGTAAAGAGAGAGCACAAGGGGTCGAACTCATACCCTAGTTCGGCGGGAGTTTGCTACGGCGGCAACGACGGGGTAGATTCCTGTTGACAGTGATAGAAACCAGCGGTGGGAGGTTGCTGGCGGCGAGGAGACGATCCGGAGACCCGAAGAGGCAGAGCAGGATATGCGTGGGCTGCGGGGTTTTGAAGAAATTTCCAAAATCTCACCCATGGATATATATATATCCCGACCCTGTCGGTGTGACCGAGTGGAACAACTCGGTGACACCGAGATGCAGAATCGCAAGCGATTACTGCAACTCGGTGTGACCGAAATGTTCAAATCGGTTGCACCGAGATGAAAACCTAGATCAACTTAGTGAACTCGATGTGAGCGAAATGGATGACTCGGTTATACCGAAATGCACAAGAGGTTTTGGAAGTTTAAGTCTATGACGAATCGGGGACTCCGAGTGCTCCTCACACAGAGTGGTTCAAATCTGACTTGATCAAACTTTGTGATGTAGCATGAATAGAGTTTGAGAAGAGAAAAGCATAGATAGCTAGAGAAGGTTCTTAGGCATTCTTGTCCATCCAGTTGGCAAAAGATAAAGAGCCAAGCAATCAAAGCAACAAGTGTGTGTCCTCGAATGAGTAAAATATGCAACCAACATGCTCACACAATAAAATAGCAAATGAAATATGTGGCAAAGCATGCACAAACACTCTAGCATCTATCAAGCAATTTGCAATGACTAGGTCATCTATATATGAGTATATTGACTTAGGAGTCAAATGAGAACATTTGATCATAGGTCATACTCATCGTCTAAGCACAAGTGGGGTTACCACTTTTAGATAAAGCATTATTGTGTTCACACTGTTAGAGTTGCTTTAGCTCAATTCTTAGAGTAAAGCTCCCCCTAGATGTGATATCCCCCCTAAGAGGGATGAACTAACCTTGGGGTTTGTCTATGATGACTTCGTGTAGGTGTTGAAGATGTTGATGCTCGATGTTGATGTAGATCATTCCGAGCCATCCATTGGAGTGAGTTGCACTTTCAATACCTACACGGGTTAGTCCCACAAGGAACAAGCAAAGATATCCATATACATAGAATGATGTACACATAAGATGATATCCATGAAAGCATTAGGTTACCTTGTCCCTTGTCTTACCAACAAGAGGGTTTGTGACTCCTTGAACTAGTGCAAGATGTGGAAGTTGTTTGCACTTGTTCTTGCCAAAATGATATGAGTGAAGTGTGTTGACGGAGTCACCCTCAAGAACTCTCTAGTTCTTCTTCTTCGGGATCCACATCATCTTGATGGGAATCCTTGGGGTTGTAGTTGTACTTGATGAAGTAGAACTTGATGTAGTCTTGGGAACCCACTTGACCAAGGCCTTGGGAGCTTCTTCAAATGCATCAATCTCCTCTTGAAGCTTATCCTTGCCTTTTTGCTTGTGGTCTTGTGGTGGAAGATCATCTTGAGCTTGTGTCCCTTGGAAAGAAGTAGGATCATACTTCTCTTGTTGAGGAACAAACTTTGTCTTGGGGTATTGATCTTCTTTCCACTCAACTCCATTGGCATTGAACTTTCGTTCAAAACCAACACCTTGGTTCTTCCGGTGCCTTCCTTGCTTGCGTACAATTTACTCAAATTGCTTACTTCCGGCAAGGCTCTTGCAAACACCTTTCTCTGTAATTCCCTTCAATAAGCTATTTTCTTGCTCAAGTGTAACATGGCTAAGAGAATCATTAGTGGAATCAAGAGAACTACTAGAAGCAACAACATTGGATTTAGCATGAGTATTGTAACTACTAGAGGAAGAATCTTTCTTACTTTTGTCGCTAGATTTAACTTGTGGCATGTAAGTAGACAATAGTAAACGCTTGGCAATGTAAGAAGAACTTTTCTTGTGAAGATCATCATTGATTTCCTTTAAAAACTCATGCTCTTGCTCTAGGTTGAGCTTTTCAAAGCGTAGCTTCTCACGAGTCTTTAAAAGTTCTCGATGATCTTCCAAGGTAGTTTCATGAGCTAACTTAAGAGTGTTTAGTTATTTAGTTAGATGATCAATCTCCTCCTTATCATTGTCATTCGTTTTATCTTGATTAGCATGATTAATAGCAAGTTCATCATAGTTTTCATAACTAGAGTTATCAACAAGTAAATCATCATCACCTAGCAAGTCATCTTCATCACTATTGAAATCGACATACTCGGGGTGTGATACCTTTGGGCCTTTATCCATGAAGCATCTTCCAATTCCTTCATTTGGTGAGTCAAATATGTCATAGGAGTTGGTTGACACAAGTGCTAGACCGGCAACACCTTCATCTTGAGTATATTCGGAGTCGGAGTGATAACTTCTTTCAGAGTGATGGTCGGAATCGGAGCCGGATACCCATTCACCAACGTGAGCTTGATGTCTTCGTTTTGTGTAGCTCTTTGATGATTTGTCCTTCCTTTCTGAATCCTTGCTTGTCCGGGAGGTTCTTTGTTCATAACGATCATCTCTACTCCTCTCTCTTGGTGGTGATTCTTCTCTTCTACTTCTTCTTTTAGGTGAATCTTCTCTCCTTTTGTAGGGAGCCGTACACTCATTGGAGTAGTGTCTGGGTCTTCCACAATTGTAGCAATTACGTTCACGACTCGAAGATCTTTTGTCATTGTAGGACCTTGACTTGGAACTTCTTTCCTTGCTTCTACTCTTGTAGAACTTGTTGAAGTTCTTCACCATTAGGCTCAATTCTTCATTGAAGGTTTGTTTCTCATGTGATGATGTAGGAGCATCACATGAGGCTTTGTAAGCACCACTTGACTTGTTGTGAAGCTCTTCTTTATCCTTGAGTGACATCTCTTGAGCAACAATTCTTCCAATGACTTCTGTTGGCTTGAGATCTTTGTAATTGGACATCATTTGGATCAATGTGCACACGGTATCATATTTTCCATCCAAGGCTCTTAGGATCTTCTTGATGATGAATCTATCAGTCATCTCTTCACTTCCTAAGCCGGCAATCTCATTTGTGATGAGAGCAAGCCTAGAGTACATTCCAGCGGCACCTTCACCATCCTTCATTTTGAACTTTGTCAAGCTGACTTTAAAGCACATCCAATTTGGATTCCTTGACAAAGTCAGTACCTTCGTGCATATCAATCAAAGTATCCCAAATTTCCTTTGCATTCTCCAGACGGCTGATTTTGTTGAATTCTTCGGGGCACAATCCGTTGAAGAGAATATCACAAGCTTGAGTGTTGTATTGCAGCATCTTGAACTCTTCCGCGGTAGCTTAACGGTTCGGTTCTCTCCCATCAAAGATTTCACCTTGCAAGACAATACACACAATAGCCCAAACAGCGGGGTTATGCCCAAGAATATGCATTCTCATCTTATGCTTCCAACTAGCAAAATTAGCACCATCAAAGTAAGGACCTCTACAGTGGTAATTTCCCTCGCTAGACGCCATACTCTCCTAGGTTGTGAAACCAAGGCTATGATCACCAAAAGCTATGGAAATCAAGGCAAATGGAGACCGTAGCTTTGATACCACTTGTAGGATCGAAAGTATGTCTAGAGGGGGGGGGTGATTAGACTACTTGACCAAATAATCCTTTTCCCAATTATAAGTCTTGGCAGATTTTAGCAACTTTACACAAGTCAAGCAATCAACCTACACATGCAATTCTAAGAGTATATTAGCGGAATGTAAATCATTGCATATGAAGGTAAAGGGAGGAGTTTGGAGGGAGCAAATGCAATGTTGACACGTAGATTTTTGGTGTGGTTCCGATAGGTGGTGCTATCGTACATCCACGTTGATGGAGACTTCAACCCACGAAGGGTAACAGCTGCGCGAGTCCACGGAGGGCTCCACCCACGAAGGGTCCACGAAGAAGCAACCTTGTCTATCCCACCATGGCCATCGCTCACGAAGGACTTGCCTCACTAGGGTAGATCTTCATGAAGTAGGCGATCTCCTTGCCTATACAAACTCCTTGGTTCAACTCCACAATCTTGACAGAGGCTCCCAAGTGACACCTAACCAATCTAGGAGACACCACTCTCCAAAAGGTAATAGATGGTGTGTTGATGATGAACTCCTTTCTCTTGTGCTTCAAATGATGGTCTCCCTAACACTCAACTCTCTCTCATAGGATTGGATTTGGTGGAAAGATGATTTGAGTGGAAAACAACTTGGGGAAGGCTAGAGATCAATATTCATATGGTAGGATTGGAATATCTTGGCCTCAACACATGAGTAGGTGGTTCTCTCTCAGAAACTGAATGCTGGAAGTGTAGGCTTGTTCTGATGGCTTTCTCCACGAATGAAGAAGAGGGTGGAGGGGTATATATAGCCTTCACACAAAATCTAACCGTTACACACAATTTACCAAACTCGGCGGGACCGAATCAGAAAACTCGATCAGACACCGATTTAGTTCATAATGTGTCCGTTAGGCATTTCGGTGGGACCGACATGTCAAGTCGGTGGGACCGATTTTGTTAGGGTTAGGGCATAACATAATCTCGGTGAGACCGATTACACAAACTCGGTGAGACCGGCTATGGTAATAAGCTAACCAGAGAGTTGCTCAGGTAAATTTGATGGGACCGATTCGCTCATCTCGGTGAGACCAAAACGTTACGAAGGGGAAATAGAGAGTTTACATTGCAAACTCGGTGGGACCGATCGCTCATCTCGGTTAGACCGAAACGTTACAAAGGGAAACAAAGAGTTTGAAATCCCATCTCGGTGAGACCGAGATCCCTACCGGTGAGACCGAAGTGACTAGGGTTTCTGGCAATGGCTATGTCAAATGAACTCGGTGGCGTCGGATGGATCGAATCGGTGGGGCCGAGTTTGACTTTTTGTCGGGGGGATGAACCCCTGGCAGGCAAGGAACTCGGATCCTTTTCAAAAACAACAGTGCCGGTGTCGCCCCTCAAGACGGCACGCGCTTGGACAGGTCCCTCGACCCGGCCAAACTCTCCGACCTGGCCAGACACATCGACTCGGCCTCAACAACTAGTACAAGACAGCTGAACCCGGCGCAACTGAGGCTTCCTCAACAAGCCAGCTCCACCCGTGGCATGTTCCGCAACCCAGCCACGGATCAGCTCCCGTCCCATCCAGGCCGTACGACAGGACGAGTCTTCAGCCACTAATGACCAAGGCAACAGTGCGCTGCCCATGCCTCTGGTCAGCCGGAGCGTGGCAACAGTGCCCCTCACCTACCCGCTGACCAGGGCCGACATGGCTACAGTGCCCCCGTCATCACCGTTGATGACAGCAAGCGGCGACCTGACGGAGCACCACTATACACGACTCGACTCGGCCACGCCCTGACGATCGATAAGACAGTGCACAGTCCCCCTAGGCACGCGGGGCTTGCACCTAGGGGAACCCGGCAAACCACAGGCCCCCAACGAGCCCCAGCCCAGGTCCCCAGACGCCGACGACCCGGACCCACCAACTTGTAACATTACCATTGTATCCCTGGGGGTTGGCCTATAAAACCCCCAGGAGCCCATGCATACATGGGCAGGTAGAGAGAGAGAAAAGCATAGAGGAACTAGCCACCAAACAGTAGCATCCACCGGGGGAGAATGAGCAGCCTAAGCCTTGGCCAGCCCTCCTTCCTCCTCCATACAGCTCTAGGAGCAACCTTGTACTATCGCACATCGAACTACACTCGGCAGGACTAGGGGTGTTATCTCCCCGGAGAGCCCCGAACCTGGGTATGTCTTGCGTCCCGCGCTCGCTCATGCCAACCCCGCCTCTAGAGCCCACCAGTGCCCTTGAGCCTCCTCCTCTCTTTAGCCATCCCATGGCATCTGCAGTGCACCCACCACAACAGTTGGCGTCCACCGTGGGGCAGCTCGAGGAGCTGGCCGGGAGCACGCTTCAGACGGGGCCCTCCTCCTACTCCGACGAGTCCGTCATGCTGGCGGACGACCTCGTCGACGCACTCGCCGCCTCCTTCGCCGTGCTGCGCATCTTTGATGCACCCACGGCCGACGAGTACCCCAGCGAGGTACTCAGCTACTCCGAATCCCCCCTCTTCCTCGGCGGTGGCATATCCGCCGGGGCAATGGACATCCATGTGGAGGTCTTCATCACCGGCGATGGCGCCTCCTCCTCGTCGAGCAAGATGAGGAAGGCTGCCGAAGCCAGGGCCACAGCGGAACGGACTAAGCCGTCCAATCCGTTGCGCACCGTGATGCAGAGCCTCCACGTCTGCATCGGCACCGACATCGACGCCACCAACGTCGCTGAGGCCTGAGCCCAGCTCGAGGAAAGGCGCCAGCAGATGCTGGACCTGTCCGAGACCCTCACCGCCACCCAGCGTCGCCTAGATTCTGCTCAGCTAGAGCGTAATGCCACCTACGGATTCACGCCCACCGTGGCCGAGCCAAGCCGGGTCGCCGACGTGCGCGCCGGGGGAGGAGCAATCGGCCGGGCCCTCGGCGCCATCCCGACCGTCTACGAGACCCCAGCAAAGAACATGCACGCTTCCCAGGCAGCCGCAGTCGACCTGGATTAGCTCACGGGCAAAAAACTGAAGAAGCGCATCGGGCGGATGCGCGACCTCCTCAGCGCGGCCAACGCCCAGTAGGACCGCCTCAACTAGCTCGCCAAGCCAGCGGGATCCGGCTCCGCCCGCGTCGGCGGACCCGGCGAACTTCAGCACACAGCGTCCTCGCCACCCGGCGAGGTGCACCCCGACCGAGCCCGAACTCGGCGTGACCCGGCCGCCATGGCCGCCGGCGGTTTGGGCGACGAGCCCATCCCGGAGATCCAGCATGGACCCGGCCAGCATGGCCGACGTCCTGCTCCAGCCGACCCGGCACCCCGTGGCTTGGTCGCCAGTCGACTTGGCCCGCGCGCCATCGACGACGCCGACACTCTCCACCGCCTCGATTAGCTCGCTCACTCCTTGGAGGTGGAGGAAAGTGGGGCTATCGGGTCGGCGTGCTTCGGCCCACGCATACGGGAAGAGCCCTTTCCCAGAGGGTTCATGCTTCCCCGCGACACCCCCAAGTACAACGGGACAGTGAAGCCAGAGGATTGGCTCACCGACTACACCACCGCCATTGGCATCACCGGTGCCAATCGCCAACTCGCCGTGCGCTACGCACCGCTCATGCTCCAGGGGTCAGCCCGCAATGGGCAGCGTCGACACGTGGGTCAATTTCGAGCAAGCATTCGTCCACAACTTCATGGGGACCTACAAGCGACCCGACTGCCCTAGCCAGCTCGCCATGTGCGTGCAAGGGCCTACGGAGACCGGTCGCGAGTACCTCGCACGCTGGACCGAGCTTCGGAACAGCTGCGAGGGCGTCCATGAAGTCCGAGCAATCCAGTACTTCATCAACGGGTTCCGAGATGGCACCCTCCTCAAGCACAAGCTCTTACGCTCCGAGCCGGTCACCATGGCCGCGCTCATGGTGACGGCGGACAAATACGCCAAC
>NC_041381.1:339217075-339240684 GCF_002162155.2 Triticum dicoccoides | reverse complement strand
GAAAGCAGCCGCCAGCAACATCACCAGAAGAACAAGCGCAAGGCCGACCAGCCGGCGCAGCGCTACGACAACTGGCTCGTCACGGCCACCGAGCCTGCGGCGGACCCAGCAGCCAAGCGCCGGTAGACCGGCAAGACGGCATGGCAACCCTCCATGAGATTCAAAGAGATGCTCAACGCCCCCTGCAAGCACCACAGCGGCGCAAGGCCGTCCACGCACACGCTTCGGCAGTGCGGCATCACCAAGCACATCATGAGGGGCGACGTCCCGCCTCCTCCGGCTCCGGCTCCAAGCGCGGGGCAGCCGCCTCCGCCTCCACCACCGCCTCTAGCCGGCGGAGCAATGCGCGACAACGCCTACCCGGACCAGAACGCAGCCTACATCGTCTTCACCAGCATCGACAACGACAAGCGCATCGAGTGCCTCCTTCGGCAGGAGGTGAACACCGTTGTCCCAGCCAAACCAGAGTTCATGCACTGGTCGGACCGCCCGGTCACCTAGACCCAGGAGGACCACCCGGTAGTCATGCCGAATCCGGGTGGCTACACCCTTGTCCTCAACCCCACCATCGTCGCACGGCGCACGTGCAAGTTTTCCCGAGTCCTCATCAACGGCGGCAGCAGCATCAACATCCTCTACCGCGACACAATGACCAAACTCGGCCTCAAGGCCGAAGACCTGGAACCGACCTGGATGATCTTCCACGGCATCGTACCCGGCCTCTCCTGCTCTCCCATTGGCCGGGTCTGGCTTGACGTCCTGTTCGGCGACAACAACCATTTCCGGCGTGAACCAATATGGTTCGAGGTGGTGGACCTGTCCAACGCATACCACGCGTTGCTGGGCCGACCCGCGCTCGCCAAATCATGGCGGTCCCCCACTAAGCGCATTTGAAGATGAAGATGCCGGGTCTGAAGGGCCTCATTACCATTACCGGCGACTACCACAAGTCTCTGGAGTGTGCCCGAGACGGCGCCAAGCTGGCCGAGTCGCTGGTCATTGCCGAGGAGCGGCCCCAGCTCGACCGGATCGTCGCCATGGCGGGTGAGGCCTCGGCCGCGTCGATCCCGACCAAGGACCCGGCCGACGAGGCCGCCTTCAAGCCCTCGAAGGAGACCAAGAAAGTGAAGCTGAACCCGGAAGATCCCAGCTGTAGCAAGTACGTTGTCGTAGGCGCCCGCCTCGACAGCAAATAGGAAGGCGAGCTCCTCGACTTCCTCCCTGAGAATCGGGATATCTTCGCATGGACCCCCAAGGACATGCCGGGTATCCCAAGGAAGTACGCCGAGCACAAACTCCACATCCGCAAGGACGCCAAGCCTATCCATCAACCCCTGCGACGTTTTTCTGAAGATAAGAGAAGAACCATCGGTGAAGAGGTCACCAAGCTTTTGGCGGCCGGCTTCATCATGAAAGTATTTCACCCCGAGTGGCTGGCCAACCCGGTCCTCGTCCTGAAGAAGAACAAGACCTGGTGCATGTGTATCGAATACACCAGCCTCAACAAGGCCTGTCCCAAGGATCCGTTCGTCCTCCCGCGAATTAACCAAGTCGTCGACTCGACCGCCGGGTGCGACCTCCTGTCCTTCCTGGACGCTTACTCCGGCTACCACCAGATCAAGCTGGACCCGGCCGATGCCCTGAAGACATCCTTCATCACGCCCTTTGGGGCGTATTGCTACATCACCATGTCGTTCGGCTTGAAGAATGTCGGCGCCACCTTCCAGCGCTGCATGCAGAAATGCCTGCTGCCGCAACTCGGCCGCAATATCCATGTTTACGTGGATGACATCGTGGTGAAGACCAAGTGGCACCTCACGCTCCTCGACGACTTGAAGGAAACATTCACCAACCTCCGCGAATTACAAGGCGAAGCTTAACCCGAAAAAATGCGTTTTCGGCGTCCCGACCGGAAAGCTACTCGGCTTCCTCGTCTCGAAACGCGGCATTCAGGCGAACCCGGAGAAGATCAAGGGCATCGAGCGCATGCGCAAGCCGGCTCGGCTGCGCGATGTCCAGAAGTTCACCGGCTGCTTGGCCTCGGTCAGCCGGTTTCTAAGCTGGCTGGGCGAGATGGTGCTACCCCTGTACCAGCTGATGAAGAAGACAAAGTCATTCGAATGGAACGACCAGGCAGACGAGGCCTTCCGGGACCTCAGGCGCATGCTCTCCACCGCACCAGTCCTGGCCGCGCCGGCCGACAAGGAGTCGTTGTTGCTCTACATAGCCGTGACCTCACGGGCGGTCAGCATGGTGCTGGAGGTCGAGCGACCAGAGAAGGGCAAGATCCAAGCCGTCCAGCGCCCGGTCTACTATTTGAGCGAGGTGCTCTCCAACTCCAAGCAGAACTACCCACACTACCAGAAGATGTGTTACAACGTATACTTTACTGCCAAGAAGCTGAAGCAGTACTTCCAAGAGCACGTCATCACCGTGGTCAGCACGGCTCCCATCAAAGAAATCATCGGGTGCCGGGATGCCTCTAGCCGGGTCGCCAAGTGGGCGCTCTAGCTAGCCGGCCACACTATCCTCTACGATCCCCGCACCATGATCAAGTCTCAGGCCCTGGCCGACTTCCTCGTCGACTGGACCGAGACCCAGTACCTACCGCCGCCTCCCGACTCGACGCACTGGCGCATGCATTTTGATGGGTCCAAGATGTGACTCGGCCTAGGGGCCGGCATCATGCTGTCGTCCCCAAAGGGCGACCGACTCCACTACACACTCCAGATCCAATTCGCCGCCTCCAACAACGTCACCGAGTACGAAGCCCTTGTGCACGGCCTCCGGCTTGCCAAGGAACTCGGCATCCGGCGCATCCTGTGCTACGGCGACTCAGACCTGGTGGTGCAGCAGTGCTCCGGCGAGTGGGACGCTTGTGACTCCAACATGGCAAGCTACCGCTTCCTCGTCTAGAAGATGTCCGGGTCCTTCGAGGGCTGCGAGTTTCTGCACGTTCCGTGCGTGGAGAACGAAGCGGCCAACACACTCGCCAAGATCACCTCGTCCCGGTAGTCCATCCCGTCTGGCGTCTCCCTCGAGCACCTGCACAAGCCATTCGTCAAGACATCGCCGAAATCCGAGTCCATCCATGTTCCAGACGACCCGGCCGCATCTCAATTCGGCCCGGGGGCTGCTGAACCCAGCCCGGGGACTGCCGAAGCCGGCCCGAGGGCTGCTGAACCCAGCCCGGGGGCTGCTCAGCTCAACCCGGCCACCGTCGCCCCATCCTCGACCATCGCCAGCCCCGACCCGGGGGCTGCCCAACCCGGCTCGGAGGCTGCCAACTCGGAAGCCGCCCCGGTGGTCGTCTTCGCCGTGGTAACGGCTCGTCTTGGGCCCTCCTAATATCAGAATTCCTGGAGAATGAGGTTCTCCCCATGGACGAGACCGAAGCTCGGCAAGCGCAGCACCGGGCGTCCGCCTACAACATCATCAACAACGAGCTCATCAAGCGCAACTCCACCGGTGTCTTCCAGCACTGCGTCGAGTAGGAGCAGGGCGTCGATATCCTCCTCGACATACACCAGAGCGAATGCGGGCACCACGCCGCATCGCGATCCCTGGTGGCCAAGGCTTTCCGCCACGGTTTCTACTGGCCCACGGCCCTCCAAGACGCCGAGTCCCTCGTTCTCAAGTGTGAAGGGTGCCAACGCTTCAGCAAGCGCAGCCACCAGCCGGCGTCAGCACTCCGCACCATTCTGATCGCCTAGCCCTTCGCGGTCTGGGGACTCGACATGGTGGGACGCTTCAAAACCGCCAGAGGCGGCATGACGCATCTACTGGTGGTGGTGGACACACTCACCAAGTGGATCGAAGCATGGCCAATCAAGTAACTGGACGGGCCAACAGCCGTCCGGTTCATCAAAGACATCGCGGTTTGGTACGGCATGCCGAACAACATCAATACGGACAATGACACCAACTTCGCCAAGGGCGCGCTCAAACAATACTGCTCCGTCTCCAGCATCCGCCTCGATCTGGCCTCCGTTGCACACCCGCAGTCCAACGGGCAGGTCGACCGGGCCAACGGCCTCATCCTATCCGGCATCAAGCCGCGACTTGTCAAGCCACTCATCCGCTCACCCGGCAGCTGGCTTGACGAGTTGCCGACTGTTCTCTGGAATCTCCGAACCACGCCGAATCTGTCGGATATCGGGTCCCGGCAAAACCCTTAAGGTTCGAACTCTGGGGTGCGCACGAAGATCTTCTCCCTACCGAAACACACCCAGAACCTCGCCGCAATTCTAAGCTAGCACGATGAACAACACAGGAGACACGAGGTTTATACTGGTTCGGACCACCGTTGTGGTGTAATACCCTAATCCAGTGTGTGGTGTGGTCGATTGCCTCTTGGGCTGATGATGAGCAATACAGAGGAAGAATAGCTTCGCGAGGAGAGGTGTTCTTGTGGTGGAATGTGGATGAACTTAACTTAGGAAGGATTCCTCCCTCTCTACTGTGGTGGCTAGCCCTATATATAGAGGCCCTGGTCCTCTTCCCAAATATTGAGTGGGAAGGAAGCCAACAACGGCCATTTTGAAAGGGGACAGCTAGTACAAGCTATCCTGACTAAACGTGGTCTTCGACTACCAAAGGCACTGGTGATGACACCGTCTTGGGATCCACGGTGACCTCCGTCCTGCTGGTCTTGGTCTCGTTGCACCGATATGGAAACCTTTGCTTGATGCCTGGGTACTCGGCGCCTGCACCTGCCCCCTTTGCACCAAAGAGGAAACGAGGACACTGCGTAGGCTGGCGCCCGCCTGGTCTTGATCGTCATGGCTTGTGTCATGAGCACCTCGCGAGGTACCCCTTACCTTGATCTCTCTGCCTCCTTGCAAGCCTGCCTGGTGAGGCCGTCCTAGAGGAGGCCTTATGTCGTCCGCCCTGCGAGGCTTGGCCCCTCGCGAGGGTCTTGAGCTTGGGTTGATGAAGACGGGTTGTACTGGGCCTCCGCTGAGCCACGCTGCAGGCCGCAGGCAGGCAAGTCTGGGAACACCTGATGACCCACAAGTATAGGGGATCTATCGTAGTCCTTTCGATAAGTAAGAGTGTCGAACCCAACGAGGAGCAGAAGGAAATGATAAGCGGTTTTCAGCAAGGTATTCTCTGCAAGTACTGAAATAAGTGGTAACAGATAGTTTTGTGATAAGATAAATTGTAACGAGCAACAAGTAACAAAAGTAAATAAAGTGCAGCAAGGTGGCACAATCCTTTTTGTAGCAAAGGACAAGCCTGGACAAACTCTTATAATAGGAAAAGCACTCCCGAGGACACATGGGAATATGATCAAGCTAGTTTTCATCACGCTCATATGATTCGCGTTCGGTACTTTGATAATTTGATATGTGGGTGGACCGGTGCTTGGGTGTTGTTCTTACTTGAACAAGCATCCCACTTATGATTAACCTATATTGCAAGCATCCGCAACTACAACAAAAGTATTAAGGTAAACCTAACCATAGCATGAAACATATGGATCCAAATCAGCCCCTTACGAAGCAACGCATAAACTAGGGTTTAAGCTTCTGTCACTCTAGCAACCCATCAGCTACTTATTACTTCCCAATGCCTTCCTCTAGGCCCAAATAATGGTGAAGTGTTATGTAGTCGACGTTCACATAACACCAGTAGAGGTTATACAACATACATCTTATCAAAATATCGAACGAATACCAAATTCACATGACTACTAATAGCAAGACTTCTCCCTTGTCCTCAGGAACAAACGTAACTACTCACAAAGCATATTCATGTTCATAATCAGAGGGCTAATAATGTGCATAAAGGATCTGAACATATGATCTTCCACCAAATAAACCAACTAGCATCAACTACAAGGAGTAATCAACACTACTAGCAACCTACTAGCACCAATCCCGGACTTGGAGACAAGAATTGGATACAAGAGATGAACTAGGGTTTGGAGATGAGATGGTGCTGGTGAAGATGTTGATGGAGATTGCCCTCTCCTGATGAGAGCAGCATTGGTGATGATGATGGTGATGATTTCCCCCTCCCGGAAGGAAGTGTCCCCGGCAGAACAGCTCTGCCGGAGCCCTAGATTGGTTCCGCCAAGGTTCCGCCTCGTGGCGGCGGAGTCTCGTCCCGAAAGGTTGCCTTCTATTTTTTATCATCGAAAGACTTCATATAGGAGAAGATGGGCGTCGGAGAGCCACCAGGGGGCCCACGAGGTAGGGGGCGCGCCCAGGGTGGAGGGCGTGCCCCCACCCTCGTGAGCAGGGAGTGGCCCCCCTGGCCTTCATCTTTGGCGACGATTTTTCTTTATTTATTTTAAGGTATTCCGTGGAGTTTCAGGACTTTTGGAGTTGCGCAGAATAGGCCTTCAATATTTGCTCCTTTTCCAGCCCAGAATTCCAGCTGCCGGCATTCTCCCTATTCATGTAAACCTTGTAAATTAAGAGAGAATAGCCATAAGTATTGTGACATAACATGAAATAACAGCCCATAATGCAATAAATATTGATATAAAAGCATGATGCAAAATGGACGTATCAACTCCCCCAAGCTTAGACCTCACTTGTCCTCAAGCGAAAAGCCGATAACAATAAATATGTCCTCATGTTTAGAGGTAGAGGCGTCAATAAAAATAAAATACGGACATGAAGGCATCATGATTATTTTCATAACAGCAACATATATAGATTTTGTCATATGATTACTCATGTTCAAGTGATGATCTTTTCACAAAGCCAAAGTATGAATCAGAAACCTTATTGAGCACCAACAAATTATAAACTCAGCCATTGAAGCAATTGCAATTTATCATAACATCGGAAAGAGTCTATGTCAGAGCTTAAAAGCAAGTCGACATACTCAACTATCACTTGGTCCTTCATAATTGCTAACACTCATGCAATACTTGTGTTTATGGAGTTTTAACCGGACACAGAGAAAGATAGGGGCTTATAGTTTTGCCCCACAACCTTTTACCTCAAGGGTAATGTCAATAATAATAATTCATGCTCCCCCACATCCAATTATATATATATATATATATATATATATATATATATATATATATATCATGTTCTTTCCAACATGCTGAGCTTGCCAAAGGATAAAATGAAAAAGGAAAGGTGAAGATCACCGTGACTCTTGCATAAGGTAGAGGATAATAATAAAAGATAGGCCCTTCGCAGAGGGAAGCAGAGGTTGTCATGCGCGTTTAGGGTTGATGCACAAAATCTTAATGCAAAAGAACGTCACTTTATATTGCCCCTTGTATGTGAACCTTTATTATGTAGTCCGTCGCTTTTATTGCGGCCACAACAAGTTCATACAAAGCTTATTTCTCTGCACTAATAAGTCATGCATATTTAGAGAGCAATTTTTATTGCTTGCACCAATGACAACTTACTTGAAGGATCTTACTCAATCCATAGGTAGGTATGGTGGACTCTCATGGCAAAACTGGTTTAAGGGTATTTGGAAGCACAAGTAGTATTTCTACTTGGTGCTAAGAATTTGGCTAGCATGAGGGGGAAAGGCAAGCTCAACACGGTAGAGGATCCATGACAACATACTTTATCTCGGATGTAAGAAAACATAACTCATTATGTTGTCTTCCTTGTCCAACCTCAACTCTTTAGCATGTCATATTTTAATGAGTGCTCCCAATCATAAAAGATGTCAATGATAATATATCTATATGTGAAACCTCTCTTTCCTTATTACTTCCTATTAATTGCAACGATGACCAAAGCTATATTTGCCAACTCCCAACAACTTTTTAATCATCATACTCTTTCTATGTGAAGTCATTACTTTCACTAAGATCAATATGAACTCTTTGATTCTTTCTATTCTTTTTCCTCTAATCACCCAAGATCATGACAAAATACTCAAGCCCTTGACTCAACACTAATCTTTATTATATAGCTCACAGACTCGATTACAAAGAAGGATCATAAAGCAAAACTCAAAACTAGATCATGCCATGACTTTATTCTACTAAATCAAGATACTACTAAAAGGATCGAACTAAGAAAAACGGTAAAGATAGGAGTTGTGATGGTGATACGATACCAGGGCACCTCCCCCAAGCTTGGCAGTTGCCAAGGGGAGTGCCCATACCCTTGTGATTATTTCTCCTTCTTTGTTGTTGGCGTAATATTCTTAGCGATGATTCCCCTCAGAATACGGTTCTCCTCCTCGAGCTTATTGACTTGCTGCTTGAGGTCCATTATTTCCTTGCGAAGCTTTCCTGTAACGGCAAAAGCTCCTTGCACCCAAGGGTGTTGCATAGCTGCGGGAGAACAAGAGACACTCCTCCTCATATTTTCATAGGAAAGAAATTTAACATTGGAAGGAATAACCGAGTTTGGAATAGCTGAGCTCTGTAGTTCCCCCATCGTAAACCCAGCTCAGAGGCGAGAGGTGACTTCTTGATCTTCCATGGCATCTACTCTCATCAGGTCAGCCTCCATCTCTTCCTCTGTTGCCGTCCCAAAGTGGTCAGCGTCGCTGTTTGCACTTGGTTCCGGTGCCGGGTTAGATACCCGGCTCTCCCCGACTGACTCTTGAGAAGACATCTTGCTCTAATCTGCAGCAGCAACAGCTCAAAACAAAAACAGAGGAGATTTGCATGATACGAGAGTCAAAACCTTCGGGAGTATATATAATGAATTTTTACCGACCAAAATACGTATCGTGCAAGGAAACAGAGTCTGGAGGGCACACGAGGTGCTCGCGAGGTAGGGGGCGCGCCCAGGGGGGTAGGGCGCGCCCTCCACCCTTGTGGAGGCCTCGTGTCCTCCCCGGGCTGCTACTTATTTTTCTATTTTTCTAAATATTCCAAAACGGAGAGATATTGCCTTAAAAATTGTTTTGGAGTCGGTTTACTTACCGTACCACATACCTATTCCTTTTCGGAGTCTGGAACGTTCTGGAAAGTGTCCTTTATGTATTCCTCCGGGGTTACGGTTTCAATAATATTGGTTTCAACATTTATAGGATTACCTGAGATATAGTGTTTGATCCTTTGACCGTTTACCACCTTCGGATTTGTGCCTTCAAAGTTGTTGATTTTTATGGCATCGGAACGATAGACCTCCTCGATAACGTAAGGACCTTCCCATTTGGAGAGAAGTTTTCCTGCAAAAAATCTTAAACGAGAGTTGTATAGCAATACATAATCACCTACATTAAACCCACGCTTTTGTATCCTTTTATCATGCCATCTTTTAACCTTTTCTTTAAACAACTTGGCATTTTCATAAGCTTGGGTTCTCCATTCATCAAGTGAGCTAATATCAAATAACCTCTTCTCACCGGCAAGTTTGGAATCATAGTTGAGCTCTTTAATAGCCCAATATGCCTTATGTTCTAGTTCGAGAGGTAAGTGACAAGCTTTTCCATAAACCATTTTATACGGAGACATACCCATAGGATTTTTATAGGCAGTTCTGTAGGCCCATAATGCGTCATCCAGTTTCTTGGACCAATTCTTTCTAGACATATTGATAGTCTTTTGCAAAATTAATTTGAGCTCTCTATTGCTCAATTCTACCTGACCACTAGACTGCGGGTGATATGGAGATGCAATTCTATGATTAACGTCATATTTAGCCAGCATCTTACGGAAAGCACCATGAATAAAGTGTGAACCACCATCAGTCATTAAATATCTAGGGACTCCAGACCTCGAGAAAATAACTTCCTTAAGCATTTTAATAGAAGTGTTATGATCAGCACTACTAGTTGGAGTAGCTTCTACCCACTTAGTAATGTAATCAACAGCAACTAAAATATGAGTATATCCATTAGAGGCAGGAAAAGGTCCCATATAATCAAAGCCCCAAACATCAAATGGTTCAATAACAAGTGAATAATTCATAGGCATTTCTTGACGTCTACTAATATTACCAATTCTTTGACATTCATCGCAAGACAAAACAAACTTACGGGCATCCTTGAAGAGAGTAGGCCAATAAAAACCGGATTGCAATACCTTATGTGCAGTTCTATCTCCAGCGTGGTGTCCTCCATAAGATTTGGAGTGACACTTGCGTAGGATTTGTTCCTGTTCATGCTCAGGTACACAACGTCTAATAACACCATCTACTCCTTCTTTATAAAGATGCGGGTCATCCCAAAAGTAATGTCGCAAGTCATAGAAAAACTTTTTCTTTTGTTGGTATGTGAAGCTAGGTGGTATAAACTTAGCAACAATATAATTAGCATAATCAGCATACCATGGAGTGCTACGAGAAGTGCTTATGGCATTTAATTGTTCATCAGGAAAGCTATCATCAATAGGTAGTGGGTCATCAAGAACATTCTCTAACCTAGACAAGTTGTCTGCAACGGGGTTCTCAGCTCCTTTTCTATCAACGATATGCAAATCAAACTCTTGCAGCAAGAGAACCCATCTAATGAGTCTAGGTTTTGCATCTTTCTTTTTCCATAAGATATTTAATAGCAGCATGATCTGTGTGAATAGTTACTTTAGAATCAACAATATAGGATCTGAATTTATCACAAGCAAATACAACTGCTAAAAGTTCCTTTTCGGTAGTAGCATAATTTCTTTGAGCATTGTCTAGAGTCTTACTAGCATAATGGATAACATTCAATTTCTTATCAACTCTTTGCCCTAGAACAACACCTACAACATAATCACTAGCATCACACATAATTTCAAAGGGTAAATTCCAATCAGGTGGCTAAACAACAGGTGCAGAGACTAATGCTTTCTTAATTATTTCAAATGCTTCTACACAATCATCATCAAATACAAATGGTACATCTTTTTGTAATAAATTAGTCAGAGGCCGAGAGATTTTTGAGAAGTCCTTAATGAACCTCCTATAAAATCCGGCGTGACCAAGGAAACTTCTTATACCTTTGATGTCCTTGGGACATGGCATCTTTTCAATAGCATCAACCTTGGCTTTATCAACTTCAATACCTCTTTCAGAAACTTTGTGCCCCAAGACAATACCTTCATTAACCATAAAGTGGCACTTTTCCCAATTCAAGACAAGATTAGTTTCTTCACATCTCTGCAAAACTCGAGCGAGATTGCTCAAGCAATCATCAAAAGAGGAACCATAGACGGAAAATTTGTCCATGAAAACCTCACAAATTTTCTCACAAAAGTCAGAGAATATAGCCATCATGCATCTTTGAAAGGTAGCAGGTGCATTACATAAACCGAAAGGCATACGTCTATAAGCAAAAGTACCAAAAGGGCATGTAAAGTAGTCTTTGATTGGTCTTTAGCCGACACAAGTATTTGAGAAAAACTGGAATAACCATCTAGAAAGCAATAATGTGTGTGTTTGCATAATCTTTCTATCATTTGATCAATAAAAGTAAGGGGTAGTGATCTTTTTTAGTAGCCTTATTTTATTTGCGGAAATCAATTACCATCCTATACCCTGTGATGATTCTTTGTGGAATTAATTCATCTTTATCATTAGGGACAACAGTAATACCTCCCTTCTTAGGGACACAATGGACAGGACTTACCCACTGACTATCAGCAACGGGATAAATTATACCTGCCTCCAGAAGCTTGAGTATTTCTTTTCTTACCACTTCTTTCATTTTAGGATTCAAATGTCGTTGAGGATCACGAACTGGTTTGGCATCCGCTTCCAAATTTATTTTATGTTGTCATTGAGTGGGACTAATGCCCTTAAGATCATCCAGAGTATATCCAATAGCGGCATGGTGCTTCTTCAGAGTTTTCAATAATCTTTCTTCTTCATGCTCTAAAAGGTCAGCGCTAATAATGACAGGATATATTTTCTTTTCATCAAGATAAGCATATTTAAGATTATCAGGCAACGGTTTAAGCTCAAACACAGGATCACCCTTGGGTGGAGGAGGATCCCCTAGGACTTCAACAGGCAAAATGTGTTGCAGAATAGGTTCCTTTTTAAAGAATACTTCATCTATTTCCCTTCTTTCATTCATGAACATATCATTTTCATGGTCTAGCAAATAGTGTTCTAAAGGATCACTAGGAGGTACGGCAATAGAAGCAAGACCAATAATTTCATCCTTACTAGGCAATTCTTCCTCATGATGTTGTTTACTAAATTTAGAGAAATTAAACTCATGAACCATATCATCCAAGCCAATAGTAACAACATTCTTTTCGCAGTCTATCTTAGCATCAACAGTATTCAAGAAGGGTCTACCAAATATAATGGGACAAAAGCTATCTTGTGGAGAACCAAGAACAAGAAAATCAGCGGGATATTTGGTTTTTCTACACAAGACTTTAACATCTCTAACACTTCCCACTGGTGAAATAGTATCTCTATTGGCAAGTTTAATTGTGACATCAATTTCTTCTAACTCAGCCCGTGCAATATCATGCATAATTTATTTGTATAAGTCAATGGGTATTACACTAGCACTAGCACCCATATCACATAAGCCATGATAACAATGATCTCCTATTTTAACAGAAATAACAGGCACGCCTACCACAGGTCTATGTTTATCTCTATCACAAGGTTTAGCAATTCTGGCAATTTCACCCTGGAATTGAATAACATGCCCATCAATATTATCAGACAAGAGATCTTTAACAATAGCAATATTGGGTTCTACTTTGACTTGCTCAGGAGGTGTATAAGTCCTAGTATTGCTTTTACGAACAACAGTTGAAGCTTTAGCATGATCCTTCATTCTAACAGGGAAAGGTGGTTTCTCAACATAAGAAGTGGGAACAATAGGATCACTGTAAGTGACAGTCTTTTCTTCAACTTTAATAGGTGCAACCACTTTTACTTCTATGGGAGGATGATATTTAAACCACTTCTCCTTGGGGAGATCAACATAAGTAGCAAAAGATTCACAGAAAGAAGCTACTATCTCAGAGTCAAGTCCATATTTAGTGCTAAACTTACAGAAAATATTTGTATCCATAAAAGATTTAACACAATCAAACTTAGGTGTCATACCTGACTCCTTACCTTCGTCGAGGTCCCAATCTTCAGAGTTGCATTTAATTCTATCCAATAAATTCCATCTAAATTCAATAGTCTTCATCATAAAAGAGCCAGCACAAGAAGTATCGAGCATGGTGCGATTGTTATCAGAAAGCCGAGCATAAAAACTTTACATAATCACTTCTCTTGCGAGCTCATGATTGGGGCATGAATATAACATTGATTTAAGCCTCCCCCAAGCTTGAGCGATGCTTTCTCCTTCGTGAGGCCAAAAATTATATATATAATTGTGATCACGATGAACAAGATGCATAGGGTAATACTTTTGATGAAATTCCAATTTCAATCTTTTATAGTTCCATGATCTCATATCATCACATAGCCTATACCATGTCAATGCGTCCCCCTTCAAAGATAAAGGGAAAGCCTTCTTCTTAACAATATCATCGGGTATACCTGCAAGCTTAAATAGTCCACAAACATCATCCACATAGCATAGATGTTCATCAGGATGCTTTGTTCCATCTCCTGTAAAAGTGTTAGCTAGCAGTTTTTCCATCAAACCCGAAGGAATTTCAAAAGGAGTTTCATTTTCAATAGGTTGAGTAGGTTGAGTAGGTTGAGGAGCAACTGTTTGCTCTACTGGACGGGGTGAAGATACCTCGAACAAGCCCCTCAGACAATTACTTTCCATAGTAACAAGTGACAGAAAATTTCAGCACACTAAATAAATTTTTCCTTACCAAATTCCACCTACCAAAGGCGCTTCACTCCCTGGCAACGGCGCCAAAAAAGAGTCTTGATGACCCACAAGTATAGGGGATCTATCGTATTCCTTTCGATAAGTAAGAATGTCGAACCCAACGAGGAGCAGAAGGAAATCATAAGCGGTTTTCAGCAAGGTATTCTCTGCAAGTACTGAAATAAGTGGTAACAGCTAGTTTTGTGATAAGATAAATTGTAACGAGCAACAAGTAACAAAAGTAAATAAAGTGCAGCAAGGTGGCCCAATACTTTTTGTAGCAAAGGACAAGCCTGGACAAACTCTTATAATAGGAAAAGCGCTCCCGAGGACACATGGGAATATCGTCAAGCTAGTTTTCATCACACTCATATGATTCACGTTCGGTACTTTGATAATTTGATATGTGGGTGGGCCGGTGCTTGGGTGCTGTTCTTACTTGAACAAGCATCCCACTTATGAGTAACCTCTATTGCAAGCATCCGCAACTACAACAAAAGTATTAAGGTAAATCTAACCATAGCATGAAACATATGGATCCAAATTAGCCCCTTATGAAGCAACGCATAAACTAGGGTTTAAGCTTCTGTCACTCTAGCAACCCATCATCTACTTATTACTTCCCAATGCCTTCCTCTAGGCCCAAATAATGGTGAAGTGTTATGTAGTCGACATTCACATAACACCACTAGAGGTTAGACAACATACATCTTATCAAAATATCGAACGAATACCAAATTCACATGACTACTAATAGCAAAACTTCTCCCTTGTCCTCAGGAACAAACGTAACTACTCACAAAGCATATTCATGTTCATAATCAGAGGGGTAATAATGTGCATAAAGGATCTGAACATATGATCTTCCACCAAATAAACCAACTAGCATCAACTACAAGGAGTAATCAACACTACTAGCAACCTACTAGCACCAATCCCGGAGTTGGAGACAAGAATTGGATACAAGAGATGAACTAGGGTTTGGAGATGAGATGGTGCTGGTGAAGATGTTGATGGAGATTGCCCTCTCCCGATGAGAGGAGTGTTGGTGATGATGATGGTGATGATTTCCCCCTCCCGGAGGGAAGTGTCCTCGGCAGAACAGCTCTGCCGGAGCCCTAGATTGGTTCCGCCAAGGTTCCGCCTCGTGGCGGTGGAGTCTCGTCCCGAAAGGTTGCCTTCTATTTTTTTCTCATCGAAAGACTTCATATAGGAGAAGATGGGCGTCGGAGAGCCACCAGGGGGCCCACGAGGTAGGGGGCACGCCCAGGGTGGAGGGCACGCCCCCCCACCCTCGTGAGCAAGGTGTGGGCCCCCTGGCCTTCATCTTTGGTGATGATTTTTCTTTATTTATTTTAAGGTATTCCGTGGAGTTTCAGAACTTTTGGAGTTGCGCAGAATAGGCCTTCAATATTTGCTCCTTTTCCAGCCCAGAATTCCAGCTGCCGACATTCTCCCTATTCATGTAAACCTTGTAAATTAAGAGAGAATAGCCATAAGTATTGTGACATAACGTGAAATAACAGCCCATAATGCAATAAATATTGATATAAAAGCATGATGCAAAATGGACGTATCAACCCCAGAACACCGACAGTAGCCCCTGGGCCCAAGGCGCGCTCGGACTTGGCTTAGCAGTGAAGCCAAAGGGCAAGTGCGGAGCGCCGCGAGCCCCAACAACTTGCGGCCTTGGTCGCTGCATGGCGGTTGATTGGACGTGGGCGTCTCCGCTTCCCCATGCTGCCTCGGCAACTGCCCGATTTGACGAGTCCCTGCTGCATGCACAAAGAGTCATCATTACCTGTGATCGTGGAGGCTGGCGATTGGTGTCCTTTGGGATATAAATGGGGAGGGGCGAAAGCCCCCATTGCACATCTCCCCTCGCCCCACCTGCTTCTTCTCCTTCCTCGCTCTGGTTGCTTGCAGCGTCCTATGGTGCCCGTGAAGAGGTTCTCGACCGTGGAGAAGGGGAAGGCTCGCCAGGAAGGGCCTGGCTCTCCTCCACCCAAGCGCAGCCATGGCCGTCCCCGCAAGCATCCCGCGACTCCTGTCGCGGCTTCTCGTGGTCGCGGTGGAGATCTCCATCGCCAGAAACGTGGCCCTAGCCCGGGGTTGGCAGACGTTTGCCCGCGCGCCTGGCCTGGGCAGGTGGTGCACCCTCCACTTTAAGTACGATGGCGACGCGACCCTCTATGTGAGGGTATTCGAAGAAGATGGCTGCCGTGTCGGGTGCTGCCCTGAAGACGATGGTGGCTATGAGGTGCTTGGCCTTGGCGACGGCCATGACGAGGGCGAAGAAGAACCCGCTCCTGGTGGCGACCGCAGCTTGCCGAGCTTCAGCGGCTCCTCCTCCGGTGACAGCTCCTCCAGTGGTGGCCGCGATCAGCCACCACTCCGCTGCACCTGCTTCGAGGGTGGTAGCGGGTCATCCCATCGCGGCGCCCCGGTGAAGCGCGAGGCGGAGTTTGATTGAGCTCGGGAGGATGATGCGGATCCCTCCTCGCGAGCTGTCGCAAGGCGCGCGCTGTTTTTATTTTGTTTTTTTTCTTTTCCTGCATTGAGAGAGAGAAGTATCGAGCCCCATGGGGGCGTGCAACAGACTATGATCCCCTAATTATCGTGCTACATTTATTGTGCATGTGCTGTGTTATGGTGTCGTGGTTATGTGCCTGCGCGTAGGAACAACTTAGCTCGGGATGTCTGCAGTAGTTTTCGCCTTGCGAGGTGCCTGCTTGAGGCCTCGCTGGGCGCCTTAAGAGCTGCAAAAATCAGTTGGGAGAAGTGTTTCCGAACCTTGTTCGCGAGTGTTGCCGGCTTAGGCCCAGTGCTTTGCGTCACGGTGCCCTAGGGGCACGGACCGGGAGGGGTGCTCCCGCTATGAACTCAAAAGAGAGGGCCTCGTGAAAATCAGGAGAAGAAGGGCTCACGAGGGCACCGCGCAGCCCTCTCATGAGGCTTGCGAGAGAGAGAGCGAGCCAGAAAAAAGCCGAAAATAGAGAACAGGGGTAGAAGACGGCAAACAACACTAGAAGCAACTTCAATAAAGGTTCAAACAAGGGAGAACAAGCCAACTGCGGAAAGGAAATGAAAAGCCGTGTCCGACACCTAGTCTAGTCTTCGACGTCTTCTCACCAGCGTGGAGCTAAGTGCTGCCACTTGGCGTGGGCGGGAGCCTCCGAGGCCCGAGGGCGGCACTTCGGAGACTCCGGGACATGTACAGCCCCAACTCATTAATACGTGACAATGTCACGGGCAGCGAGCTTCACAGGCACTGGGCCTTCTTCACAGGCACCGGGCCTTTCTTCGGGTGGCGAGCTTCACAGGCATCGGGCCTTCTTCACAGGCACCGGGCCTTTCTTTGGGCGGCGATCTTCACAGGCACCGGGCCTTCTTCATAGGCACCGGGCCTTTCTTCAAGGGTAGAACTTCCGGAGGTACTGAATGTTCCAAGCATTTGGGATGGGCACCCCTTCCTGAGTCTCCAGGCGCGCGGCGCCAGGCCTGGAAACATGGACAACCTTGAACAGGCCCTCCCACATGGGCAAGAGCTTATGCAGCCCTTCCCTAGAGAGCACCCGCCTGAGTACGAGGTCACCTACCTCAAGAGTCCTGGGGCGGATGTTGCGGCAATGATACCACCGCAGCGCCTGGTGGTATCTTGCTGCCCGTAGTACGGCTTCTCAACGGCGCTCCTACCCCAGCACGAGGTCCGTCCCCCGCATGGCATCCTGTTGCGCTTCATCAAACGCTAGGACATACGCAGAGCGACGCCTGAACTCGTGAGGGAGGACCGCCTCTACTCCGTAGACGAGGAAGAACGGGGTCTCGCCAGTCGACTTGGTGGCGGTAGTGCGGATGGACCACATCACGGACTAGATCTCGTCGTACCAGCCCCTGCCGCATGCCTCCAGCTTCTTTTTGAAGGTCCTGGTTTTGAGGCCCTTCAGGACCTCTGCGTTGGCGCATTCGGCCTGGCCGTTACTCCGGGTGTGTGCCATCGAAGCGTAGCATATCTGCGTTCCAAGGTTAGCGCAATATGTTTTGAAGAGATTGTTGGTGAACTGCGAGCCATTGTCGGTGATGATGCGGTTAGGGACCCCGAATCGGCTCACGAGGCCCTTGATGAACTTGACTGCAGAACTAGCTGGGATGGTGCGGACGGCTTCCACCTCCGCCCACTTGGTGAACTTGTCGATGGCGACGTAGAGGTAACGGTAGCCCCCAAGCGCTCGAGGAAACGGGCCCGAGATATCCAGCCCCCAGACGCGAACAACCATGAGAGTGGCATGGTCTGCAGGCCCTGAGCTGGCTGATGGATCTGCTTGGCATGGAACTGGCAGGCTTCGCAGGCCTTCACCAGCTCGATTGCGTCGTTGAGTGCCGTAGGCCAGTAGAACCCGCTGCGAAACGCCTTGCCAACGAGGGTCCGTGATGACGAGTGGTGTCCGCAATCTCCACTGTGTATGTCAGCCAACAACTCCTTCCCCTGTTCCCTGGAGATGCAACGCAGGGAAACATCATTTGGCCGCTTTCGATAGAGCTCTCTGTCTTGGATGCAGTAGGCCGTGGCCTGCTGGGCCACGGGTTCCGCGTCCTCCTCTTTCTCTGGTAGCATCCCCTGCATCAGGTAGCCCTTGAATTCCATAGTCCAGCATCCCTCCTGAGGCTCCAGCGCTAGGAGTAAGCGTGCTACCGAGGTCGGGACTTAGGCCGGGGCTCCTGTGGCAGGTGGCTGAGGGAGTTCCTCCCGAGGTTGCGCTATGCTTGACAGTGACGGTGCCACTGATGGATTGAAGAGCCGTTCCTCAAAAACACCAGGCTCCTGAGGCAGCCACCTGGATGCCCTCCTGGCGATGTCATCAGCCTCTTGGTTGGTGCCGTGGGGCACATGCTGCAACTCCAGCCCCCAAAACTGTTTCTCCATCCTGCGCACCTCCGCAAGATACGCTTCCATGTGCTCGTCCTTTGGCTCGTGCACCTTGTTGGAGAAGTTGACGAGGAGCTATGAATTGCCCTTGATGATGAGGTGCTTCACCCCCAGCGGTGCTGTAGCTTTCAAGCCTGCTATGAGGCCCTCGTATTCTGTTATGTTGTTGGAGACCTTCTCGCCCTGCTGGAAACAGAGCTGCACGGCGTAATATAGCTTGTCCTGAGTGGGGGATATCAGCACAGCACCAGCCCCCGCGCCATGTCGCGAGAATGCTCCATCGAAGTACATGACCCAGCCATCTGGGGCCTCACTTCCTGGGGAAAGTGACCGATCCTCGCCTGCTTCGAGCCCTGGCGCCTCTTTCCATTCTGCCACAAAATCTGCAAGTGCGGCTCCCTTGACGACCCTGGTTGTGCTGAATTCCAACTAAAATGCTTGCAGCTCAATGTTCCACTCGGCGACCCTTCCGGCGGAGTTGGGACTCCTGAGTACCCTTTCTAATGGATAGGCCGAGACGACCTTGATGGGGTGACCTTGAAAGTAGTGTCGTAGCTTACACGAGGCCACCAGCAGTGCAAGCAAGAGCTTCTGAGGCATGGGGTACCGTGCCCTTGCATCCCGTAGCACCATGCTGACAAAGTACACCGGATGCTCGAGGAGGGTGGGTGTGCTGACGAGGTCCGTGGCCTCCGGAGGGTTAGGCGCCTCCTGAGACGACGGAGCCCCCAGCACCTGGCTGCCTGGTGCGGCCTTCGTGCCCTAGGGGGCGTCTTCCTGTTGAGGCTGGTCTCCATTTGCCGAGGCCGTGGTCTTCGCGAGGCCTTCTTGGTCTTGTGCTGCCGCGGCCGGGGCCGTGGCCGTTCATGATGTAGCCTTGACCTGGCGCTCTTCCTGAATCGCCAGTAGAGCTGCACTGGCGGAGTAGGGTGTGGCGGCGAGGTAGAGCACCAGGGGCTCGAGAGGGCGTGGTGCCACCATCACAGGAGGGATGGTCAGGTACTTCTTGAGGTCTTGAAACGCTTGGTCGGCCTCCTGTGTCCATTCAAACGGACCCTTCTCCCTCATCAGCTTGAAGAAGGGCAGGGCTCGCTCCCCCAGCTTGGAGATGAAGCGTCCTAACGCAGTTACGCGCCCAGCGAGCTTCTACATTTCTCTGAGGGTTTGCGGCGGACTCATGTCTTCGATCACCTTGACCTTCTCCGGGTTGGCCTCGATCCCTCTGTGGGACACGAGGAAGCCCAGAAGCTTGCCAGAAGGAACGCCAAACACGCACTTCTCCAGGTTGAGTCATAGGTCCACTTTGCTAAGGCTCATGAAGGTCTCTTCCGGGTCCTTGATCAAGGTCTTCGCCTCCCGAGACTTCACCACAATGTTGTCGACGTAAGCCTCAGCATTTTCCCCAAGCTTCTGGCCTAAGGCGATGTGCATCAGCCGCTGGAAGGTTGTGCCCATGTTGTGCAACCCGGACGACATGCAGGTGTAGAAGTATACCCCACATGGGGTGAGGAAGGCTGTCTTCTCACATCTTCTATTGCCATCTTGATTTAGTGATAGCCCGAAAACGCATCAAAGAAACACAGTGGGTCGCACTCGGTGGTGGAGTCGACGATGGTCGATGCGAGGGAGCAGGAACGGATCTTGGGGGCATGCCCTGTTGAGGTTGGTGAAGTCGACGCACATGCGCTCCTTTCCCCCCCTTTTTGGCACAACAACTAGGTTTGCCAGCCATTCGGGGTAGCGAACCTCGCGAATAACACCTGCCGCCTCCAGCTTGCGGGTTTCTTGGACGATGAAGGCCTGCTTCTCAGTGGACTGCCGCCTTGCTTTCTGCTTCACGGGGCGTACATTGGGGCACACATTCAGGTGATGCTCAATCACCTGCCTTGGGACCCCCGCTAGCTACTTGGGATCCCACGCGAACACCTCCTTGTTCGAGCGCAGGAACTTCACTAGTGCCTCCTCTTAGTCGGGGTCGAGATTGGCACCTATGGTGAAGGTGGCGCCTGAGGACCTGTCCTCCTCGACGGGTACCTGCTTGGTTTCCGCCTTGTCCTGGGTGAACAGCTACTTCTTCTTGGTCGACACAGCCTCCTTGGCCTTGGAGGTGTCCGTGCCGGCAGGCTGGGCTGCTGCGGCCGTCTTGAGGGCGAGCTTGAGCACCAGCAGAGCATCCTTGGTATGCCCAGCTACAGTGAGGACGCCGCTCCTCCCGGGCATCTTCATGACGTTGTAGGCCGGATGGGTTGCTGCCATGAACTGAGCCAAGGCGGGGTACCCGAGGATGGAGTTGTACGGGAGGCTGATGTGGGCAATGTCGAAGTTGACCAGCTCCGTGCGAAAGTTGTCATGGGTGCCAAAGGTCACAGGAAGGCGGATCTACCCCAGGGAGCTGGAGGAACCGCCTCCAACGCCCGAAAAGGGCTTGCTGGGTCGGAGCCGCTCTAGCGGTACATGGAGGAGGCTGAAGGCCTCCACCAAGAGCACGTTGAGGCCGACACCGCCGTCGATGAGGGTCCTAGTGACGGCCACCTGGCAGATGGTGGGCGTGCAAAGCATTGGGAGTGCACCTGAGTGGGCGGTGTTGACAGGGTGATCGTCCGAGTTGAAGGTCAGGTCGGCTTTTGGTGCTGCCCAACCCGGAGGAGCTCCTTGCCGCGTGAGGGTGGCGTCGATCTGGCGGAAGAACGGCTTGGTGTGGCGGTCTGAGGGTGGCGCCTGCGAGCCGCCCAGGAGAGCTGCGACGACCGGGGGCACCGGAGCATCGTAGTGGGTGAGGAAGAGGTTGCGCAGCTCCTCCCAGGAGGCCACAGAAGATGCTGGCAGGTTGAGCAGCCAAACGCGCGGGACGCCGGTGAGGGCCATGGGAAACCAGTTGGCCATGACCTTGTCGTCGCCCCCGGCCCTGAGGACGGCCTCCTCGTATGCCAGCAAGAAAGCCAGCGGATCCGCCGCACCGTTGTAGCGCGGCGGCATCTCTGGCTTGAACTTGTGCGGCCACTGCACCTGCCGCAAGGCGGGGGTCAAGGCTCAGAGCCCTCTAGCCCCAGCACTGGCATCGGCCCTCGGAGCCGGCAGTGCGTTGTCCGCCATGAGGGCGAAGCATGGTGTTGGTGGAGAGCGAGCCGATGTAAGGGAGAGCTCCGGTGCACCCCTACCTGGCACGCCAAATGTCGGATATCGGGTTCCGGCAAAACCCTTAAGGTTCGAACTCTAGGGTGCACACAAAGATCTTCTCCCTACCGACACACGCCCAAAACCTCGCCGCAATTCTAAGCTAGCATGATGAACAACACAAGAGACACGAGGTTTATATTGGTTCGGGCCACTGTTGTGGTGTAATACCCTAATCCAGTGTGTGGTGTGGTGGATTACCTCTTGGGCTGATGATGAGCAATAGAGAGGAAGAACAGCCTCGCGAGGAGAGGTGTTCTTGTGGTGGAATGTGGATGAACTTAACTTAGGAAGGATTCCCCCCTCTCTACTGTGGTGGCTAGCCCTATATATAGAGGCCCTGGTCCTCTTCCCAAATATTGAGCGGGAAAGAAGCCAACAACGGCCAATTTGAAAGGGGACAGCTAGTACAAGCTATCCTGACTAAAGGTGGTCTTCGACTGCCAAAGGCACTGATGATGACGCCGTCTTGGGCTCCACGATGACCTCCGTCCTACCGTCCTGCTGGTCTGGGTCTCGTTGCACTGATATGGAGACCTTTGCTTCATGCCTTGGTAATCCGCGCCTGCACTTGCCCCCTTTGCACCAAAGAGGAAACGAGGACACTGCGCAGGCTGGCGCCCGCCTGGTCTTGATCGTCATGGCTTGCGTCATGAGCACCTCGCGAGGTACCCCTTGCCTTGATCTCTCCACCTCCTCGCGAGCCTGCCTGGTGAGGCTTCCCCAGAGGAGGCCTTGTGTCATCCGCCCCATGAGGCTTGGCCCCTCACGAGGGTCTAGAGCTTGGGTTGATGAAGACGGGCCATACTGGGCCTCCGCTGAGCCATGCTGCAGGCCGCAGGCAGGCAAGTTTGGCCATTCCCAGAACGCCGACAGAATCGGTCGACCGGGTTCACCCCGTTCTTCCTCGTCTATGGAGCCAAAGCCATCATCCTGACCGACGTCGAGTTCGACTCGCCGCGTGTCACGATATACACCGAAGCCGAAGCCAAAGAAGCCCGCGAAGACGACGTCGACCTACTCAAAGAAGCCCGCCTCCTAGCGCTCAACCGTTCGGCCATCTACCAGCAAGGCCTGAGACACTACCACAGCAAGAAAATCAAGCCCCTCGCGTTCCGCGAGGGCGACCTCGTCCTCCGACTCGTTCAAGAGGAAGCCGGCCAACACAAGCTGTCCCCCCCATGGGAGGGCCCATTCATCGTGAGTAGGGCCTTGTGCGATTGCAACGCCTACTACCTCATCGACGCGCGCAAGTCAAACAAGCGCAAGAGGGACACCGACGGTGAAGAAACGACCTGGCCGTGGAACGCGGAACTCCTCCGCCCGTTTTACAGTTAGCCGCACGAGTGTATGTATCGTCGCCTTTTGTAAATGCATGAAACTATGGGGTCCCCAAACGAGACTCAGGGCTGCCTCTTGTCAATCAACTTATTGTGTCCCTACTTTTTTGCATCACTATGCTCCTGAACCCGGCCACCGGCCCGACTCGCTTGACCCGGGGGCTCGGGGGCTGGCCGACTTGATCGCCACCCCGCCACCTTACTTGGTGATTACTGATGCAATAAGGATGCAGTGGTCCCCCACTTTGCCCTAAGCCACAGACCCGGCTTCGGCTGTCGGCTGACAAGCACAACGGGCCAGAGCTCCTTCACGCTTCAAACGCTAAGTCAAAGGCTGACGGGTCGACCAACCCGGCTTGTCGCTCAGAAAATAAAAGTAAACAGCCGCACGACCGGCTGCTCGCCAACCGGCTCCACTGGGTTACCGCCAGCCGGCCTAGTGGGTGTTTCGCTCGCGCTCAACGTTTTGAAAAAAACCCAAAATACTGCAT
>NC_041381.1:339096710-339216607 GCF_002162155.2 Triticum dicoccoides | reverse complement strand
AAGCGCAAGAAATCGGTCCAAAAAATGAAAAGCAAGAGTAGAAACATTCACAACATATACACATAAATATTTAAAGGCCCACGGCCCGAGTTCATTACACCAGAACCCCAGTGGGTGGGTGGACCTGCTATCTAACAAATCCTACTAAGACATCTCAGGCATCTCCAGCGCTGCGTCGAGACATCAATGACTCTCCCGTGGCGGCCTCCGGGTCCAGCGAGGTTCCGGTGTCCTCCTCGGCACCCCCGTCACGGTAGACGCCCGTCTCCTTAGAGCTCCCCTCCGGGTCATGAAGAAGCAGGCCATAGTCGTTGCCAGCCACAACCCCGCCGTCCTCCGCCCGCTCTCGGTGGAACTCGTCGTGGAAGGAGAACTCGGCGATGTAGCTGGCTCGGGAGGCAATCCGGCCGGCTTGCTCCTGTAGCAGCTGCTCCGAGCCGGCCCGCTGGCCCATCAGCATGTCCAGGTGCAGGTCCGGATGCCAAGACAGCGTGAACCGGAGCGCCATCTCAGCACTGGCACGAGCGGTGGAGACGTGCCACTCGTGAAGCTGGTCCGGCCCCATCTCCAGCCAATGCGCCAGCCGCGTGAAGTTGTTCGGCTCAACGGAGCCCGGCCAAAGTATCATCGTCATCGTTGTGCCGACCAGGGACAGCCACCCCATCTACTCCCCCAGGACCCGCAGGCGGGCCTCGGCGGCGGTCATGATTTCCGGGAAGGTCCATGCCACCCGCGGATCCGTCCCGGATCCGACAACTCCCGTCGGGTCGCGCTGGAAGCGGACGACCTCCTCCGCCAGCCGATGCATTTCCGAGAAGGCCCCTGCCAGAAAGCGAAAGCATGTCAGGAAGAAGGACAACAAGGACAAAAAGCTGGATCCCAACCCAACAAAACACAAGAAAAGCACTTACAGGAGAAGGACTCTTCCAGGTGCTGCGCTTCGAGCAACGTACCACGCCGCTCCCGTTTAATGGCGCAGTCGCGCTCCTGGAGCGCCTTCTCCAAGTCGGCCGCCTTGGCAAGGGCCGCCTTCAACTCGGCATCCTTGTCATTAGTCGCCTTCTCGGCCGCCTCATGGCGACGGGCCTCATCCTGACGGGCCCCCTCTGTCGTGGCAGCCTCCTCCCTCAGGCGCTCCACCTCGGCCTGGAGCCGGCCCTTGTCGTCGGCCAACCTGCCGCGCTGCTGGTCCGCCTCGACCAGGGCCTGTTGTGCCTCCACCACCTTGGCGGCCTCTGCCTTAAGGAGCTCCACCTCGGCCTCAAGGTGGCTCTTTGGCTCGCCAGCTGCTCCCGTAGCTGGTTGGCCTTGTCAAGCGACCGCCGGGCCGCTACCGCCTCCGCCCTTGCTTGCGCCACCTTGATGCCAAGGCGGCTGGCGTCGGCAACAACCCCGTCATAGTGATGACCAACCCGGAGCAGCCGGGTCTGCCGGGACAACACCTTGGCCGCAAATAGGAAGATTCAGGAAAGGAAAAAAGCAAGACTTAAGATTTGGCCCAACTATTACACAGTTGGCCCCGAATCTCGGGGGCTACACCCAGTGGGTGCGCTAGCGCGGCCCCACTAGAAAGAGCATGAAGATACCTGCGGCAACACGGAGCTCCTCCTCCTTGGCGGCGAGCTACTCCTTGAGCTCCCAGTATTTGCCCAGGAGGCGGTTGAAGGCGCCGATCCGGTAGGCGTCGAGTTGCTGAAGAAGGCAGTAATCAGAACAAGGACAACATTCTAAAGATTCGACCGAACTACTACATAGTTGGCCTGAACCTCGGGGGCTACACCAAGTGGGTGCACTGGTGCGCCCCCACAAAGAAGAAGTTGCAGAAGAAGCTTACCAGCACGGCACACTCCAGGTCCTGCGTCCGCTCCACCTCGGCCTGGCGAAGGCCTCGAGCCGGTTTGTCCGGCCGCGAAGACGGCGGCTGACGGCGTCCATCGCCGCCTCCTCCTGGGTCTGAGGCCCGAAGACCACGGCACTCCCGCTCCGCGCCGACTGCGGCCCGATGCCCTCCCTGCCGGGGCACCAGAGCGTGCTCCTCACTGGCCGCTCCCGATGCGGTCAGCACCTCCTCCGACGCCCTCTCCGGCGCCGTCGACGACCCGGGCCCGGACGCCCTGCGTCGCCGCCACCGGCCCAGACGCCGGGACAACCTGCTACACCACCACTGGCCCAGCAGCCGGGGTGGCCTGCGGCACCTCCACCCACGGTGCCTTCTCCAACACCGGCTCTTATGTATTTGAGGATAGACAGAATTAGTTAGTCTAACGCCAAAGCGTCGTGACCGTGTGACAGGGGGCACCATCGAAGTGGCGTCCCTAAAGAAAGCGCTGTCCGAGGCCGAAGACAAGGCGGCCTTAGAATGCAAGGAGCGCGAAAAGCAAAGTGCTAGAGTGGTCGAGGTACAGCAAGAGCTCCGGGACCTCGGTAAGAAGTACGAGTCCATGGAGCATGATCTGAAGATGAAAGAGGCCGAGCTTGCGAAGGCCCTTGTGAGTATAAAAGACGCCAAGGCCGAAGCCGAGAAGGCTCAGCAGGAAATCCAGGAGGCCAAAAGGATAGCAGCGGGTAAGAAGTTCTTTATGCAAAGCAAACATGTGGAGGAGGCGTTTCTTTTACTTACTCGAATTCGGAGCTCTCCAGGGGCATTCGTAGATCTACCACGCAACATATCAGACACGCGGAGTTCTACCGTGCCCAGGAGGGGAGCTCAACGGAGAAGCTGTTCTGGTCCCAGTATGCTGGGGCCGAACACCCAATGCCTCTGAGTGACCAACTGAAGCAGTTGGTCGAACTCCACAGGGCGACCGAACTGGCTATGAAAGGTTTCATAGTCTGGATGTGGCCTGGTGAGCTCCTGCCCACTAGCTACTTTGGCCTGATCAAGCGGATGGTGGATGCCTGTCTGCGGCTTGAAGTGATCAAGCGATCCATTTGCATCGAGGGTGCCCGCCGGGCCTTTGCCCGTGTCAAGGTGCATTAGGGCAAGCTGGATGCGGAGAAGCTGGTGAAGGACGGGCCGCCGGAGGGCAAGGCGCATCGCCATCCCGAGAGTGCTATGATGGCGTTATGAAGGGTGCTCGTATCGTGGCCGATGAATGTACCAAGGACACCATTTTAGAATGAATTCACTTCTATCATGTTTGTAATTTAAAGACGAAGTTACTTGCGCTATGTAGCACTTTTGTTATTTAAAATATTACCTTCTGTGCGGCTGTTTATAAAATTCTGAAAGTAGGCCAGTCGTCGGCTTCCGCCCCCACGTAACTAGTACTAGGGTGTTCGTGGAAAACCCGGACACTCTTTATCCAAATGTTTGGTCCCTTAAGGAGGTGTCCGGTGCAGCGAACAAGGCAATCGGACTATGCGACTTTATAACTTTCACTTAGCCATAGAAGTCTACAATTTTAAATTTCGGCGAAGCCCCTAGAATCCAGAAGGCCGAATTGGGGCGCTTTACATGCCTAGATCGGACAAAGCCAATTTATTTCCTAAAGCGGAAAATCTTTAAGGATTTTAGGACCTCTCAAACAGCGACCAGCTCTCGCCACATCATGCCGGTCAGTTTTCGGCTTTCTCTACTGAGGTGCTCGTCCGGAAGAACCGAGACACAATCACAACAGTTCTCCTTGCGCTACCTTAGCCGATATAACGGAACGTAAGGTACCAAAACAAGGGAGCCGGGCTAACCCAACTATAGACCCAAGACATGATTCAGAGCTGATACATATAGTGCTATAAGTTTGTGGTGCCGCACCGTGGAAAGTGTTCGGACTTGTATTGCCGTATTATGGGGCGCCATAAGAAGCCCCTGGCAAACTGACCGTACCAAGGTGTACGGATGCAATATCAAATAAACATTTATGAGAAAAAATGCTCAAATAAGAATAGTAAGCTGACGCTATATATGATCTCCCATTGATGAATAATATGTTTAAGCGTATGTTTACAATGGATGCATTAAGAGGAGATAAATAGGACTATTTGACATGTCCTATCAAGGGGCAGGCTGTGTACAGATAGATGAAGCAGGTATAATGATCGTAAATAGATTCCACCTGGGTATTTCCTTCTGTGCACAACGCCTATTGCCTCCTTGGTTGTTCTCTCCCATGTAAGTCCAGCAATCCGGCTCTTCTGAGGATGTTGTGCTAAAGCGATGTCCTGAAAGGTAAAAGGGAAAGATTATGAAGGTATTTGGCGGTTACCCGCACTATTGACTGAGTCGTTGTTGCGCCTCCGCCTATGCCCATGGTATCTTGAGTGTGAATTGTGTACGTGTGGCACGAATGCTTCTTTGATGGGGCTTGAGCGGAGGCCGGACTGCTAATCACGCTCTTGGCGTTCCTGATGATCCTGTTGCAGGGTGCTCCGGACTCGCTTGATGGTGCTTGAGGTTGTCGTCGCCGAATTGGTGGTTTGCCGAAGGAGGCGGCATTGTACTTCTGCCGCGAGGGCTGCAGTATGCTCTTCTGTACGGAGAGAGCGGTCCATGTTTCCGTCGACTGTTATGACCCTGCGCGTACCTGGCATCTTGAGCTTGAGGTATGCATAATGTGGTACCACATTGAATCTAGCGAATGTGGTTCGTCCGAGCAGTGCGTGGTAACCACTATGGAAAGGGACGATATCGAAGATTAAATCTTCGCTCCAGAAGTTGTCCAGGGATCCAAAGACCACTTCCAATGTTATAGAGCCCGTACAACGGGCCTCTACTCCAGGAATTACACCTTTAAAGGTGGTTTTGGTGGGCTTGATCCTTGAAGGGTCAATGCCCATTTTGCGCACTGTGTCCTGATAAAGCAGGTTCAGGCTGCCGCCGCCGTCCATAAGGACTTGCGTGAGGTGGAATCCATCAATGATTGGGTCTAAGACCAATGCGGCTGAGCCGCCATGACGGATGCTAGTAGGATGATCCCTACGATCAAAGGTGATCGGACAAGCTGACCGTGGGTTGAATTTGGGGGCGACTGGCTCCATTGCATAGACGTCCCATAGTGCTCGCTTTCTTTCCCCCTTGGCGATGTGAGTGGTGTAGATCATGTTGACCGTTTTCACCTGGGGGGGATTTCTTTTGTCCCCCAGTGTTCGGACTCCGGGGCTCTTCGTCATTGTCGCTGTGCAGCCCCTTGTCCTTATTTTCGGTGTTTATTTTGCTGGCCTGTTTGAACACCCAGCAGTCCCTATTAGTGTGGTTGGCTGGCTTGTCCGGGGTGCCATGAATTTGGCACGAGTGCTCCAGTATGCGGTCCAGACTGGACGGTCCCTGATTATTTCTTTTGAACGGCTTTTTCCGCTGACCGGACTTGGATCCGCTGAATCCGGCATTTACTGTCGTGTCTTCAGTGTTGTCGCCGTTGTTCCGTCGGTTATGTCTGTTGCGTCGTGGCTTGCCGTTGTTATTGCGGACTTCCGAAGTGCGGAATGTGGCGTGGTGCCGCTGCGAGCCAACCAGCTGTCCTCGCCCGCGCAAAAGCGGGTCATTAGTGTTGTGAGAGCTGCCATGGACTTGAGTTTTTCCTGGCCAAGGTGTCGAGCAAGCCACTCGTCACGGATATTATGCTTAAAAGACGGCAGGGCTTCGGCATCCAGACAGTCAACTATTTGGTTCTTTTTAGTTAGGAACCGAGTCCAGAATTTCCTGGCTGACTCTCCGGGCTGTTGAGTAATGTGGCTCAGGTCATCAGCGTCCGGTGGTCGCACATATGTGCCCTGGAAGTTGTCGAGGAATGCGTCTTCCAGGTTTTCCCAACTGCCAATGGAATTTTCTGGCAGGCTGTTTAGCCAGTGCCGGGCTGGTCCTTTGAGCTTAAGGGGAAGATACTTGATGGCGTGTAGATCATCTCCGCGAGCCATGTGAATGTGGAGAAGGAAATCTTCGATCCATACTATGGGGTCTGTTGTGCCATCGTATGATTCGATGTTTACGGGTTTGAACCCTTCTAGGAATTCATGATCCATCACTTCGTCAGTGAAGTAGAGGGGGTGTGCAACACCTCTGTGCCGGGCTATGTGGCTACGCAGTTCGAATTGGTCTGGGTTGCTGTGTTCGGCCCGGCCGGACTTGTTAATAATGTATCCGGCGTGACGGTCATCGTCGCACACTGGGGCGCGCCCCTGCGATCCGTAGATCGATCTTGGCTGTCCTGCTTTGTTTTCCAGAATATCTTGCAGGTCTTGCATGTTGCTCTGGGCCATAGTGTATCGGCGTGGGGGTGCGGGCTAGTATTCGGGCTGATATCCCATTTTATCCCGGCCACGGGGTGGCCGGTCAGCCGTTTGGCGCTCGAGTCCGTATTCCTCGGCTGCCAGGACTTCAGTCCATCTGTTTGTGAGCAGGTCTTGATCAGTTTGGAGTTTCTGCTGCTTCTTCCTCAGGCTCCTCGCAGTGGCTATAAGCCAACGCTTGAAGCGCTCCTGCTCCACGGGATCCTCAGGCATGCCAAACTCGTCGTCGCCGAGGCTAATTTCGTCTTCAGAGGGGGGCATGTAGTTGTCCTCCTCCGGGTATCTGTCAGTCGCCTGTTCTTCTAGGTTGACCTGCTCATCTTCCTGTTCGGCCTGCTCAAAGGTGGGCTGGTCAGGGTTATATTCCTCTTCGGCGCCATCCGGATTGCTTTTGTCTCCGGGGCCGGTATTGCTATGGCGGGGCTTGGAGCGGCACCGACGACGCCCATGCTTTGCTTTTCTTCCTGAGGGGTTATCCTCCGTTGCCTTGTCGCCATTGGTTTCCTTCGGAGTGTCCACCATATATATATCGTATGAGGAGGTGGCCGTCCACCGCCCTGTGAGCGGTGGCTCCTGTAATTCTCCTGCATCATCGTCTATACCGTTGATGTCTTCGGAGTCGAAGTCAAGCATGTCGGTTAGATCATCGACCGCGGCAATGAAGTGGGTGGTGGGTGGGCAACGAATTCCTTCGTAGCCTGCTTCCCACTCAAGCCGGACATAGTTCGGCCCATAGCCTCCTGACAAAGAGAGAGACTTCAATGAGTTCGGCATGTCGGCAAAGGGCGAGTGCTGAAAGATGTCCGCAGTGGTAAACTCCATTACCAGAGCCCAGCCTGGCTCAGCTGGCTCAAGGGTGTGCGGACCGGAACCAACAACCGGATAAGAGTCCGGGGGCCCGGGGTTACAGGCTTCCACAGAGGTGAGACCTGTGTTCGGCTCCACCGCCGAAGAGTGTGCGGCCTGCGGGGCGGGGTCCAGCCCTCCGTCCTTAGGCAACGCAACCTGCTCCGGATTTAGATCCGAGGCTTCTGCCGGGGTGATATACCGCGCATCATCTGACAGCAGGTCTAAGCCGTGCTCATCGTGACTATTCGGTGCTCCTGGCACAGGCCCGAATCTGTTGAAGATCAAGTCTCCGCCAATGTCCGCCGTGTAGTTCAGGTTTTCGAACCTGACCTGGTGGCAAGGGGCATAGCTGTCAATCTACTCCAGATGGCCAAGCGAATTGGCCCGCAGTGCGAAGCCGCCGAACACGAAGATCTGTCCGGGGAGAAAGGTCTCGCCCTGGACCGTGTTGTTGATGATTGGAGGCGCCATCAAGCCCTGTAGCAACGACGCAGAGGAACTCTCAATGGAAGCACCAATGTCGGTGTCAAAACCGGCGGATCTCGGGTAGGGGGTCCCGATCTGTGCGTCAAGGCTGATGGTAACAGGAAGCAAGGGACTTAGATGTTTACCCAGGTTCGGGCCCTCTCGATGGAGGTAAAACCCTACTTCCTGCTTGGTTAATATTGAAGATATGGGTAGTACAAGAGTAGATCTACCATGAGATCGTAGAGGCTAAACCCTAAGAGCTAGCCTATGATGGTATGATTGTAATTGTGATCGGCCTTCTAAGGACCAACCTCTCCGGTTTATATAAACACCGGAGAGGGCTAGGGTTTACATGGAGTCGGTTACAAGAAAGGAAACACAATATCCGAATCGCCAAGCTTGCCTTCCACGCCAAGAAGAGTCCCATCCGGAAACGGGCCGAAGTCTTGAGTCTTGTATCTTCATGCTTCAATAGTCCGGACATTGCACATAGTCCGGCTGTCCGGATACCAACTAATCCAGGACTCCCTCACCCACCACAACACTTTGGTTTGGGACATATGTGGATATGAGAAAGTGGTTGAGGGCTTTGGAGCATATCACTAAGCATTTTGAGCAAGCAAGCCATTAAGCAACACCTCATCCCCTTTTAATAGTATTGGCTTTCCTATGGACTCAATGTGATCTTGGGTCACTGAAATAGAAAAATGTAGAGTCTTGAGCTTTAGAGCTTGATCCAATCCTTTGTCCTTAGCATTTTGAGGGGTCCACATTCCTAATCCATGCCATGCCAATCATTGAACTTTCCTGAAATATTCATCTTGAAATAGCATTAGTTTAATGAGCTATATGTTGTTAATCATTAGCAAAACCACCCAGGGATAGTTGCACTTTCACTTGTTGTGATGTGCTATGGTCAAGACATGATGTGATATAAATTGTTGTATGAGATGATCATGTTTCATAACAGAGTTATCGGCAACTGACAGGAGCCATATGGTTGTCGCTTTATTGTATGAAATGCAATCGCCATGTAATTGCTTTACTTTATCACTAGGCGGTAGCGATAGTCGTAGTAGCAATAGTTGGCGAGACGACAAACAATGCTACGATGGATATCAAGGTGTTAAGCCAGTGACGATGGAGATCATGGCGATGCTTCGGTGATGGAGATCATGAGCACAAGATGATGATGGCCATATCATGTCACACATTTTGATTGCATGTGATGTTTATCTTTTATGCATCTTATTTTGCTTAGTACAGCGGGAGCACTATAAGATGATCCTTTACTAAAATTCAAGGTATAAGTGTTCTCCCTGAGTATGCACCGTTGCTACAGTTCGTTGTGCCGAGACACCACGTGATGATCGGGTGTGATATGCTCTATGTTCACATACAACGGGTGCAAGCCAGTTTTGCATGTGCAGAATACTCAGGTTAAACTTGACGAGCCTAGCATATGCAGATATGGCCTCAGAACACTGAGACCGAAAGGTCGAACATGAATCATATAATAGATATGATCAACATAATGATGTTCACCATTGAAAACTACTCCATCTCACATGATGATCGGACATGGTTTAGTTGATTTGGATCACGTGATCATTTAGATGACTAGAGGGATGTCTATCTAAGTGGGAATTCTTATGTAATATGATTAAATTGAACTTTAATTTATCATGAACTTAGTCCTGATAGTTTTTGCATGTCTATGTTGTTGTAGATCAATGGCATGTGCTACCGTTCCCTTGAATTTTAATGCGTATCTAGAGAAATCTAAGTTGAAAGATGATGGTAACAATTACATGGAATGGGTCCGTAACTTGAGGATTATGCTCATTGCTGCACAGAAGAATTACATCCTGGAAGCACCGCTAGGTGTACCACCTGCACCAGCAACTGCACACACTGTGAATGCCTGGCAGAGGCGTGTTGATGACTACTCGATAGTTTAGTGTGCCATGCTTTACGGCTTAGAATCGGGACTTCAAAGACGTTTTGAACGTCATGGAGCATATGAGATGTTCCAAGAGTTGAAGTTCATATTTCAAGCAAATGCCCGAGTTGAGAGATATGAAGTCCCCAACAAGTTCTATAGCTGCAAAATGGAGGAGAATAGTTCTGTCAGTGAACACATACTTAGAATGTCTGGGTACCATAACCACTTGACTCAGCTGGGAGTTAATCTTCCTGATGATAGTGTCATTGACAGAGTTCTTCAATCACTGCCACCAAGCTATAAAGGCTTTGTGATGAACTATAATATGCAAGGGATTACAAAAATGATTCTCGAGCTCTTCGCAATGCTAAAGGCCGCGGAGGTAGAAATCAAGAAGGAGCATCAGGTGTTGATGGTCAACAAGACCACTAGTTTCAAGAAAAAGGGCAAAGGGAAGAAGGGGAACTTCAAGAGGAATAGCAAGCAAGTTTCTACTCTCGGGAAGAAGCCCAAGTCTGGACCTAAGCCTGAAACTGAGTGCTTCTACTGCAAAGGGAATGGTCACTGGAAGCGGAACTGCCCCAAGTATTTGCCGGATACGAAGGTTGGCAAAGTGAAAGGTATATTTGATATACATGTTATTGATGTGTACCTTACTAATGCTCGTTGTAGCGCCTAGGTATTTGATACTGGTTATGTTGCTCATATTTGCAACTCGAAACAGAGGCTACGGATTAAACGAAGATTGGCTAAGGATGAGGTGACGATGCGCGCCGGAAATGGTTCCAAGGTCAACGTGATCGCCGTTAGCATGCTACCTCTACATCTACCTTGGGGATTAGCTTTAGACCTACATTATTGTTATTTGGTGCCAACGATGAGCATGAACATTATATGTGGATCTTGTTTGATGCAAGACGGTTATTCATTTAAATTAGAGAATAAAGGTTGTTCTATTTTAATGAGTAATATCTTTTATGGTCATGCATCCTTGTTGAGTGGTCTATTTTTATTGAATCTCGATTGTGGAGATACACATATTCATAATATTGAAGCCAAAAGATGCAAAGTTGATAATCATAGTGCAACTTATTTGTGGCAGCGCCATTTGGGTCATATTGGTGTAAAGTGCATGAAGAAACTCCATGCTGATGGACTTTTGGAATCACTTGATTATGAATCACTTGGTGCTTGCGAACCATGCCTCATGGGCAAGATGACTAAAACTCTATTCTACGGAACAATAGAACGAGCTACTGACTTATTGGAAATAATACATACTGATGTATGCGGTCCAATGAGTGTTGAGGCTCGTTTTGGGTATCGTTATTTTCTTACCTTCATAGATGATTTGAGTAGATATGGGTATATCTACTTAATGAAGCATAAGTCTGAAACGTTTGAAAAGTTCAAAGAATTTCAGAGTGAAGTGGAAAATCATCGTAACAAGAAAATAAAGTTTCTACGATCTGATCGGGGAGGCGAATATTTGAGTTTACGAGTTTGGTCTTCATTTGGAAGAATGTGGAATAGTTTTGCAACTCACGCCACCTGGAACACCACAACGTAATGGTGTGTCCGAATGTCGTAACCATACTTTATTAGATATGGTGCGATCTATGATGTCCCTTACTGATTTACCGCTATCGTTTTGGGGTTATGCTTTAGAGACGGCTGCGTTCACTTTAAATAGGGCACCATCAAAATCCGTTGAGACGACGCCTTATGAGCTGTGGTTTGGCAAGAAAACAAAGTTGTCATTTCTTAAAGTTTTGGGATGTGATGCTTATGTGAAAAAGCTTCAACCTGATAAGCTCGAACCCAAATCGGAGAAGTGCGTCTTCATAGGGTACCCAAAGGAAACTGTTGGGTACACCTTCTATCACAGATCCGAAGGCAAGATATTCGTTGTTAAGAATGGATCCTTTCTAGAGAAGGAGTTTCTCTCGAAAGAAGTGAGTGGGAGGAAAGTAGAACTTGATGAGGTAATTGTACCTTCTCCCAAATTGGAAAGTAGTTCATCACAGAAATCACTTCCAGTGATTCCTACACTAATTATTGAGGAAGCTAATGATGATTATCATGAAACTTCAGATCAAGTTACTACCGAACCTCGTAGGTCTTCTAGAGTATGATCCGCACCGGAGTGGTACGGTAATCCTATTCGAGAAGTCATGTTACTAGAACATGATGAACCTATGAACTATGAGGAAGCGATGATGAGGCCAGATTTTGCGAAATGGCTTGAGGCCATGAAATCTGAGATGGGATCCATGTATGAGAACAAAGTGTGGACTTTGGTGGACTTGCCTGATGATCAGCAAGCCATAGAAAATAAATGGATCTTCAAGAAGAAGACCAACATTGACGGTAATGTTACTATCTATAAAGCTCGACTTGTTGTGAAAGGTTTTCAACAAGTTCAAGGAGTTGACTACGATGAGAATTTCTCACCCGAAATTTGGCAGATGGATGTCAAAACTGCATTCCTTAATGGATTTCTGGAACAAGAGTTGTATATGATGCAACCAAAAGGTTTTGTCGATCCAAAGGGTGCTAACAAAGTGTGCAAGCTCCAGCGATCCATTTATGGACTGGTGCAAGCCTCTCGTAGTTGGAATAAACGCTTTGATAGTGTGATCAAAACATATGGTTTTATACAGACTTTTGGAGAAGCCTGTATTTACAAGAAAGTGAGTTGGAGCTGAGTAATATTTCTAATATTATATGTGGATGACATATTGTTGATTTGAAATGATATAGAATTTCTTGATAGCATAAAGGGATACTTGAATAAGAGTTTTTCAATGAAATACCTCGGTGAAGCTGCTTACATATTGGGCATCAAGATCTATAGAGATAAATCAGTACGCTTAATTGGACTTTCACAAAGCACATACCTTGGTAAAGTTTTGAAGAAGTTCAAAATGGATCAGTCAAAGAAAGGGTTCTTGCCTGTGTTGCAAGGTGTGAAGTTGGGTCACACTCAATGCCCGACACTGCATAAGATAGAGAGAAAATGAAAGTCATTCCCTATGTTTCAGCCATAGGTTCTATCATGTATGCAATGTTGTGTACCAGACCTGATGTGTGCCTTGTTATAAGTATAGCAGGGAGGTACCAAAGTAATCCAGGGGTGGAGCACTGGACAGGGGTCAAGAACATCCTGAAATACCTGAAAAGGACTAAGGATAAGTTTCTCGTTTATGGAGGTAACAAAGAGCTCGTCATAAATGGTTACGTCGATGCAAGCTTTGACACTGATCTGAATGACTCTAAGTCGCAATCCGGATACGTATTTATATTGAATGGTGGAGCTGTCAGTTGGTGCAGTTCCAAGCAAATCGTCGTGGCGGGATCTACGAGTGAAGCGGAGTACATAGCTGCTTTAGAAGAAGCAAATGAAGGAGTCTGGATGAAGGAGTTCATATCTGATCTAGGTGTCATACCTAGTGCATTGGGTCCAATGAAAATCTTTTTTAACAATACTGGTGCAATTGCCTTGGCAAAGGAATCCAGATTTCACAAGAGAACCAATCAAGAGACGCTTCAATTCCATCCATCATCAAGTGTTGGAGAGAGACATAGATATTTGCAAGATACATATGGATATGAATGTTGCATACCCGTTGACTAAGCCTCTTCCACGAGCAAAACATGATCAACACCAAGACTCCATGGGTGTTGGAACCATTACTGTGTAATCTAGATTATTGACTCTGGAGCAAGTGGGAGACTGATGGAAATATGCCCTAGAGGCAATAATAAAGTTGTTATTTATATTTCCTTATATCATGATAAATGTTTATTATTCATGCTAGAATTGTATTAACTGGAAACTTAGTACATGTGTGAATACATAGACAAAACATAGTGTCCCTAGTATGCCTCTACCTTGACTAGCTCGTTAATTAAAGATGGTTATGTTTCCTAACCATAGACATGTGTCTTTATTTGATGAATGGGATCACATCATTAGGAGAATGATGTGATGGACAAGACCCATCTGTTAGCTTAGCATTATGATCGTTACAGTTTCATTGCTATTGCTTTCTTCATGACTTATACATGTTCCTCACACTATGAGATTATGCAACTCCCGAATACTGGAGGAGCACCTTGTGTGCTATCAAATATCACAACGTAACTGGGTGATTATAAAGATGCTCTAAAGCTGTCTCCGAAGGTGTTTGTTGGGTTGGCATAGATCGAGATTAGGATTTGTCACTCCGTGTATCGGAGAGGTATCTCCGGGCCCTCTCGGTAATGCTCATCACTATAAGCCTTGCAAGCAATGTGACTAATGAGTTAGGTGTGGGATGAAGCATTACGGAATGAGTAAAGAGACTTGCCGGTAACAAGATTGAACTAAGTATGATGATACCGACGATCGAATCTCGGGCGAGTAACATACCGATGACAAAGGGAACAACGTATGTTGTTATGTGATTTGACCGATAAAGATCTTCGTAGAATATGTAGGATCCAATATGAGCATCTAGGTTCCGCTATTGGTTATTGGTCGGAGATGTGTCTCGATCATGTCTACATAGTTCTCGAACCCGCAGGGTCCGCACGCTTAACGTTCGATGATGATTTGTATTATGAGTTATGTGTTTTTGATGATCGAAGTTTGTTTGGAGTCCCGGATGAGATCACAGACATGATGAGGAGTCTCGAAATGGTTGAGACATAAAAGGTGATATATTGGACCATGCTATTCAGACACCCGAAGAGTTCTGATCGGTACCGGGTAAAAACAGAGTGCCGGAGGGGTTATCGGAACCCCCCGGGGAAGCAATGGGCCATCATGGGCCATAGGGGAGAGAGAGGACAGCCACATAGGGGAGGCGCACGCCCCCATGGGGAGTCCGAATAGGACAAGGGGAGGGGGTGCGCCCCCCCCTTTCCCGCTCCGTCTCCCTTCCTTCCTTCCCCCTTCCACCAAGTGGAATCCTACTAGGACTTGGAGTCCTAGTAGGACTCCCTCCTCTTGGCGCGCCCTACAGGGCCGGACGGCCTCCCCCTCTCCTCCTTTATATACGGGGGCAGGGGGCAACCCAAAGAACAATAGACAATCTCTTAGCCGTGTGCGTTGCCCCCTCCTCCATAGTTGAACACCTCGGTCATATCATCATAGTGCTTAGACGAAGCCCTGCGTCGGTTACATCATCAACACCGTCGCCATGCCGTCATGCTGACGGAACTCTCCCTCGTCCTCAACTGGATCAAGAGCTCGAGGGACATCATCGTGCTGAACGTGTGCTGAACACGGAGGTGTCGTACGTTCGGTACTTGGATTGGTTGGATCGTGAAGACGTTTGACTACATCAACTGTGTTACTAAACGCTTCCACTTTCGGTCTATGAGGGTACATGGACGCACTCTCCCGTCTCGTTGCTATGCATCTCCTAGATAGATCTTGCGTGATGTAGGAATTTTTTTGAATTACTATGTTCCCCAATAATAGTGGTATTTAATCATGCGCTGAAGCCATTGTTCTTTTATTGTTAATTCATGTTGTGATGACCAAGGGATTCGTATGGCTTCACACCCAACAACATTGACCCCCTCCGTCCAGGTTCATCTTAGGGTTTATTTGGAGGTTTAAAGTGTATCAACTTTTTCATACCAAATCATTGATCGTGGACATGAGGAAAGCGGATGTAGCAACTTGTTGTAATGCTACCTAGGGGACAAGTTTATTTGGAGAGTATTGAAGTGCAGCAACTCAAAAAATTGTATAGTTTGGTAATTGAATTTCTATACATGGGTATAGTTTGCTAACTAGTTTTTTGGGCAGTAGTAGTAAAATTAAGTTGACGGCGGGATAACGGAATTTCTTTACAATTAGTTAACTGGACTTTTGAGTTGTTGAACTCGTGTATAGTGTGTTGATTGAATTTCTTTATAGTTAGTTAATTGGATTCTAAATTCGATGAACTCTTGTATATTGTGTTGATTGATTTTATGTTTAGTTAGTTAACTGAATTTGCTAAATAGTTGTAAAGTGTGTTGTATCTCTCTTTTCTTGGATCAAGAAAGGGGAGTTCTTGGTTGTCAACGGATCAATAAGTGAATCATGTAATCACCCAACACTTTTTTTTCTTCTCTTGCCTTGGATCTCCCTTTATCAATGTGGTTGATGAATTGAGTGAAGTGTAGTCCGATGTGGTGGAGTGGAGTGGTTGGTAAGTGTTGGGGAACGTAGCATGTAATTTCAAAAATTTCCTACGATCACGCAAGATCTATCTAGGAGATGCATAGCAATGAGAGGGGGAGAGTGTGTCCACGTACCCTCGTAGACCAAATGCGGAAGCGTTAGGTTAACGCGGTTGATGTAGTCGAATGTCTTCATGATCCAACCGATCCAGGTACCGAACGTATGAAACTCCGTGTTTAGCACACGTTCAGCTCGATGACGTCCCTCGAACTCTTAATCCAGCAGAGGGTTGAGGGAGAGTTTCATCAGCATGATGGTGATGTGATCCATGCAGGTCTTCGCCTAAGCACTACGACGCTATGACTAGAGGAGTAACTTGTGGAGGGGGCACCGCACACGGCTAAGAGAACAATTGATGTGTCTCCAAGGGGTGCCTTGCCCATGTATATAAAGGAGGGAGAGGGAGGAGACCGACCCTAGGGGCGCGCCATAAGGAGGGAGTCCTACTAGGACTCCTAGTCCTAGTAGGATTCACCCCCCTTCTTTTCCTTCTCATGGAGGGGGAAAGGGGGAAAGGAGAGGGAGTAGGAGAATGAAAGGGGGGTGGCGCCCCCTTCCCTAATCCAATTTGGCCTCCTCCCTTGTGGGGGGCGCACCAGCCCCTTGTGGGCTGGTTAGCCTCCCTCCTATGGCCCATATGGCCCATATCTTTCCCCGAGGGGTTCCGGTAACCCCTCCGATACTCCCATATGTACGCGATACACTCCAGAACCCTTCCGATGTCCGAATACTACCTTCCAATATATCAATCTTTAACTCTCGACCATTTCGAGACTCCTCGTCATGTCCATGATCTCATCCGGGACTCAGAACAAACTTCACTCACCAAAACACATAACTCATATTACAAATCGTCACCGAACGTTAAGCGTGCGGACCCTACAGGTTCGAAAACTATGTAGACATGACCGAGACTCACCTCCGGTCAATAACCAATTGCGGAACCTGGATGCTCATATTGGTTCCTGCATATTCTATGAAGATCTTTATGGGTCAAACCATAGTGACAACATACGTCATTCCCTTTGTCATCGGTATGTTACTTGCCTGAGATTCGATCGTCGGTATGCTTATACCTAGGTAAATCTCGTTATTGACAAGTCTCTTTACTCGTTCTGTAATGCATCATCCCACAACTAACTCATTAGTCACATCGCTTGCAAGGCTTATAGTGATGTGCATTACCGAGAGAGCCCAGAGATACCCCTCCGATACTCGGAGTGACAAATATTAATCTTGATCTATGCCTACCCAACAAACACCTTCGGAGACACTTGTAGAGCATCTTTATAATCACCTAGTTCCGTTGTGACGTTTGATAGCACACAAGGTGTTCCTCCGGTATTCGGGAGGTGCATAATCTCATTGTCAGAGGAATATGTATAAGTCATGAAGAAAGCAATAACACTAGAACTTAACGATCATTATGCTAAGCTAATGGATTGGGTCTTGTCCATCACATCATTCTCTAATGATGTGATCCTGTTCATCAAATGACAACACATGTCTATGGTTAGGAAACTTAACCATCTTTGATTAACGAGCTAGTCAAGTAGAGGCATACTAGGGACACTCTGTTTTGTCTATGTATTCACACATGTACTAAGTTTCCGGTTAATACAATTCTAGCATGAATAATAAACATTTATCATGATATAAGGAAATATAAATAACATTTTTATTATTGCCTCTAGGGCATATTTCCTTCACTCTCCCACTTGCACTAGAGTCAATAATCTAGTTCACATCGCCATGTGATTTAACACCAATAGTTCATATCTTTATTTGATTAACATCCATAGTTCACATCGCTATGTGACCAACACCCAAAGGGTTTACTAGAGTCAATAATCTAGTTCACATCGCTATGTGATTAACACCCAAAGAGTACTAAGGTGTGATCATGTTTTGCTTGGGAGAGAAGTTTAGTCACGGGTCTGCCATATTCAGATTCATATGTATTTTGCAAATTTCGATGTCTACAATGCTCTGTATGGAGCTACTTTAGCTAATTACTCCCACTTTCAGTATGTATCCAGATTGAGACTTAGATTCATCCGGATTAGTGTCGAAGCTTACATCGACATAACTCCTTACGGCGAACTCTTTGTCACCTCCATAACCGAGAAACATTTCCTTAGTCCTCTTTAGGTACCTAAGGATAATTTTGACCGTTGTCCGGTGATCTACTCCTAGATCACTATTGTACCCCCTTGCCAAACTCATGGTAAGGTACACAATAGGTCTGGTATACAACATGGCATACTTTATAGAACCTATGGCTAAGGCATAGGGAATGACTTTCATTCTCTCTCTATCTTCTTCCATGGTCGGGTTTTGAGTCTTACTCAACTTCATACCTTTGCAACACAGACAAGAACCCTTTCTTTGACTGATCCATTTTGAACTTCTTCAAAATCTTGTCAAGGTATGTGCTTTGTGAAAGTCTTATTAAGCGTCTCGATCTATCCCTATAGATCTTGATGCCCAATATATAAGTACCTTCACCGAGGTCTTTCATTGAAAAATTCTTATTCAAGTATCCTTTTATTCTATCCAGAAATTCTATATCATTTCCAATCAACAATATATCATCCACATATAGTATCAAAAATGCTATAGAGCTCCCACTCACTTTCTTGTAAATACATGCTTCACCATAAGTCTATATAAAACCATATGCTTTGATCACCTTATCAAAGCATATATTCCAACTCCGAGATGCTTGCACCAGTCCATAGATGGATCGCTGGAGTTTGCACACTTTGTTAGTACATTTAGGATCGACAAAACCTTCTAGTTGCATCATATACAACTCTTCTTTAAGAAATCCATTAAGGAATGCAATTTTGACATCCATTTGCCAGATTTCATAAAATGTAGCAATGGCTAACATGATTCGGACAGACTTAAGCATTGCTACGAGTGAGAAAATCTCATCGTAGTCACTACCATCAGCGCCCATCTTCCTATTGAAGATCCATTTATTCTCAATGGCTTCCCGATCATCGGGCAAGTCCACCAAAGTCCACACTTTGTTCTCATACATGGATCCTGTCTCAGATTTCATGGCCTCAAGCCATTTATCGGAATATGGGCTCATCATCGCTTCCTCATAGTTCGTAGGTTCGTCATGGTCTAGTAACATGACTTCCAGAATAGGATTACCGTACTACTATGGTGCGGATCATGCTCTGTTTGACCTACGAGGTTCGATAGTAACTTGATCTGAAGTTTCATGATCATTATCATTAGCTTCCTCTCTAGTTGGTGTAGACATCACTGGAACTGATTTCTGTGATGAACTACTTTCCAACTCGAGAGAAGGTACAATTACCTCATTAAGTTCTACTTTCCTCCCACGCACTTCTTTCAACAGAAACTCCTTCTTTAGAAAGGATCCATTCTTAGCAATAGATATCTTGCCTTTAGATCTGTGATGGAAGGTGTACCCAACAGTTTCTTTTGGGTATCCTATGAAGACGCACTTCTCCGATTTGGGTTCGAGCTTATCAAGATGAAGCGTTTTCACATAAGCATCACAACCCCAAACTTTAAGAAATGACAGCTTAGGTTTCTTGCCAAACCACAGTTCATGCATAACCCCAAAACGATAGTGGTAAATTGGTAAGAGACATCATAGATCGCACTATATCCAATAAAGTACGATTACAATGTTCGGACACACCATTATGTTGTGGTGTTCTGGGTGGCGTGAGTTGTGAAACTATTCCACATTGTTTTAAATGAAGGCCAAACTCATAACTCAAATATTCGCCTCCGCGATCAGATCGTAGAAACTTCATTTTCTTGTTACATTGATTCTCTACTTCACTTTGAAATTCTTTGAAATTTTCAAATGTTTCAGACTTGTGTTTCATCAAGTAGATATACTCACTGCTCAAATCAACTGTGAAGGTCAGAAAATAACGATCCCGCCGCGAGCCTCTACACTGATCGGACCGCATACATCGGTATGTATTATTTCCAATAAGTCAGTGGCTCGCTCCATTGTTCCGGAGAACGGAGTCTTAGTCATCTTGCCCATGAGGTATGGTTCGCAACACTACAAAAAAAGACACATCCGTGACATTTGGGCCGAACGAAATTTTTTTCTGTCATACTTATGACACTTCTATGACGATAATTATGACAAAACCTGGTATCATCATAGATGTGGTGGGCTCCTACTTCTATGACAAGAAATCATGATAGAAAATGGGCTTTTCGTTTTGAGCGGGCCGGAGACGCAGCTGCATGACATTCTTTGGGCAGTGCATGACGGAAAAAACCATGGTAGAAGCAAGGGCGAGGAAAATATCGGGGAGTTCCCGGTTACGGTGGGTGGTCGGGGGCCGAGCGATGTGTGTTTCTCTCGTACACGTACGCACGTGGGTGCGAGGCGTTGGGCTCTAACTGAACCCGAGCGAGGCGTCGCCTAACTGAACCTGAGCGATTGCACTACAGGCTACGCGTTACTGAACCCGAGCGATCGATCAATGGATGTTAATTGAACCCGATTAGAGCAATTCCTTCGCTACTGCTGCTAACTGAAGCCGATCGATGCTGCCCCTGGATGAACATTGAGCGTTGTTGGGGGGGGGTTGGATGAACAGTTCCCGGTGGGGGTTGGATAAACAGGACCCCATGGTGTTTCCGCTGGATGAACAGGACCCTGATCGATCAAGCCGGTTGGGCGTGGATGAACAGGACCCCGTGGAGGGCCGGATGAACAGGACCTTATGGAGGGAAGGTTGAACAGTAGCCGGTGGAGGGCTAGATGAACAGTAGCCCGTGGAGCTGTGGTTGAACAGGACCCCATGGAGAGGGTTGGTGGAACAGTAGCCAGTGGAGGAGCGTGCGGTGGAAGCTGGATGAACAGGAGATCGTCGAATAACAATCGCAGGTGGAGGCTGGAGGAGGTCGATGGTGGATGAACAGTAGCCCGTGGAGGCCGGAGGAGGTCGGCGGTGGGGATGAACAATATCCCGTGGAGTCCCATTTTGTGATATGCCACACCCCTCCCGATCAACAGGCCCCCGTTTCGACCGTAGCGCTCCAACACAAGTCCGTTTCCTCCGTTTTGCGGTACGCCACACCCCTCCCGATCAACAGGACCCTGTTTCAACCGTAGAAGGTCCAAGAGAAGTCTGTTTCCTCTGTTTTGCGGTACGCCAGACCCCTCCCGATGAACAGGATCCCATTTCGAACGTGGCCGGTCGAACACAAGGCCGTTTTCTCCGTCCCGCGGTACACCAGACCTCGTTTCCATCGGTTGTTCCGTCCAAGCCGGTTGGCTCCCGATGAACACAACGTATTCTGACCCAGTCAGTTGCCTCCCGATGAACAGGACGTTGTTTCTTCGTTCCGACCCAGCCAGTTCACTACCCGATGAACAGCACGCCGTTGCTGCCGTCCGTTGCCTCTCCATGTACACAAGCCCTGGCCGTCCATATATATATATATATATATATATATATATATATATATATATATATATATATATATATATATATATATATATATATATATATATATATATATATATATATATATATATATATATATATATATATATATATGTGTGTGTGTGTGTGTGTGTGTGTGTGTGTGTGTGTGTGTGTGTGTGTGTGTGTGTGTGCGTGAGTACACGCTCGAGACCCTACCCGTATGTACGTATGTGGCCGTATTTTCTTTCTTGCTCCCTGGCCGTTGTATGTACGTGTGCATGCTACGTGCGCGCCTCTACTACGACATGTGCACGCCTCTACTACGACACGTGCCCTTCCTTACATGGCCACGGTTCATCGCTGCAGCCCGTAGATAGACCGATCGTATGTACGTACATGTTTGTGACCAGAATGACAATGCTACGTACGCTTCGACCAGGTGGGTCCCGACTGTCAGGAACTTCCTTGCGTGCGAAGATGTAGCTGGTGCGTCCCAGCAGTCAGGGGGCGAATCATTTTTTTTGCCCGTAATATGGACGCACTTCCTTGTGTGCGAAGATGTAGCTGGTAGGTCCCAGCAGTCAGGGGGAAACATTTTTTTCGTGAAATACGGTGGCCTGTATGATGGGTCCCTGTTATCAGGTGGAGGAATCATTATTTTCCACGTAATAAGGAGGCACTTCCTTGCTGCGGCCATGGACCCAGCTGTCAGCCTCTCCACTAACAGTACTCTTCCGATGGAAGTCAGTCGTTGACCACATTGACCACGCCGCGTTGAGAGCACCAAGGCGGTGGACGATGGCGAGGCCTAGGAAGGGGATTATGCGGAGTCGGGGAAGACGCGGGAGTGGATGCCCACGCGGAGAGGAGTACGAGGGTTCACTGGTTCGGCTGCGGTGTGAGGCTGTCGTCGCCGCAGAATATTAGGGATTGTGGGTGAGTGGAGGGATGGCCTGGCCAGCGGTGGGAGTAGTAGGGGGCGGTGAGGCCTCCGCGGTAGCACAATCGGCCACGGGAGGCAGGAGCAGGCGACACGACCGATGCTGCTTTGGCGGCTGGAGCAAGAAGACCAGAGGTTGAAGAAGCACGACGGCTGTTGAATTGACATCGTATGGTCACTGTAGCTAGAATCGTTTATATTGACTAAGTTGACAAAGCCCTTGGTACGTGTCAACTTAGTAGGCCCACAGGTCAGCTTCCAAAATGGTGCGCCCCAGATGTCAGGGGGAGGAATCATTTTTTGGGCGGGTGAAGCTAGAATATCCGAGATTGGAGAAGAAGCACGACATCTGTTGGATGGACATCCAACGGCCACTGCTGCTAGAACCGTGTGTTGACTATAAGTTGACAAAGCCTTGCATACACATCAACTTATTTTTTTTGAGGGGACGCATCAACTTAGTAGGCCCACAAGTGTGTGGCAGAGAACTTATAGCCCATTTGAGATTTGTAAGAATGTGCAGCCCATTTTTGAATTCTAATGGAATTTACTACAACCCATTTACAGTTTGTTAAGAGTACAACCCATTTTCTAGCTAGGACAACGATTAATAATTTCAACCAACCGTTCAAAATAGAATTCGATAAAATTTCCCACATTTTGATGGGGTCCAAAATATTTTTATCCCAACATTTCTAGTCAGATTAAATACAATTTCAATATAAATTTGAATTATGTAAAAATCCAACGAAACATTGCACGCGCAACATTTAATGAAATTAAAACTTTCAAAATCCAAAATAATATTTTATAAAGTAATTACGTGTTTGGTGCATTTTTTTATAGTTACTGCCCAGTTTTTATAGTTACATCCAATTTATTATTTTTTAAATCCCATTTTCTTGTTAAGCCTAATGCATCCCTTCTAGGAAAGATTTGCAGCCCAGCGGGGCGGAGAATAACAAGTTGACCTTGCCTGGGTATTCCTCAAAAAAAAGTATAGCTGGGCTAGCCATTTTCAGCTTGAAAAAAAATTAATATCTGGCCTGGATATCGGGCCTGGGCTAGACGGGCCACAGCCCGCCCAGTTAATACACTGCTCTCCTCTGAACAACAATGAAAACATCGCCCAAGAAAAACTCTGCAGTGCTCACACCTCAAAAACACAAATATTGCTCGAGCGCTTGGTCCCAGCTGTCGGCAGCTCCTTGTGCAATTCTCTCATTTATTGATTACATAGGTTGACAATGGTGTGGGACCGTGATGTCAGGAAACCAGGAGGAAGCAAAAAAATACAGTTGTATATAATATGGAGGCACTTGCGTACGTGCGGCTATGGCTTTAGTAGGTCCCCATTGTCATCCTCTCCAAGTAAAGTCATCTCCTCATTCCTCATGTCCGTTGACCATGTTGACAACGCGAGACGGCGGCGCCACGGCGAGCGCAACAACTCGAAGGACGACTGAGAGGGCCTCGCGGGCCCTACGGATGGTCTAATATAGCGCCCGCTACTCATTTGGGAAGCCAGGATCATAGGGCCACATGTCCGCGGCGGCATTAACGTTCGCTTGTTCACCGGTGCTCGTTGAGGAGACAGAGGTTGCAGCATAGGTCCTCCTGCGCTGGTAGCTTTTCCGCCATTAGGGCATCGAAGTGCGGCTGCACCTACTCTATGGTGAACACGGCACGAACCGGCTTGGATAGTGGCGCCGGCTCCTGGTCGGAAGCTACGTCCATCGTTTGATTGTCGTTGCTCAGCTCGGAGAGCTCGCTGGTGAGCCAGCATGTCCGACTGCTGGACCGACCCGCTGCCAAGCACGAGTCTGACTGCCCTGGCCCACCTAGACCGCCTCCCTCACCCGCGCGTGCTTTCCTCCAAAAACGGTCAGCGCCACCCACCCCACTTCCCGGTGCACGCGATTGCTCTGCCTTCAAACGACACAAGTGTTGTCCGTCCGTCCGTCTGCCGCCCACATTAATGATACGCGGTTGCCGAGGTGGCTACTCCAGCGCCACACATCCGTCCCTTCGCCGCCCACCATTTCTATATAAACTGCTGCGCCGGCCATAGCCGCAGTCATCCGCCTCTGTTCCCTTTCTCCTGTCCACACCACTACTACGCACCATGGCTTCGTCGCGCTCCAGCGCTCTTTGAGACGGGCAGACGATGGACCACAAGGAGATGGCAGCCATTGCTGCCAACTGGCTGGTCGGCAGGTAGCCGGAGGACGACGACGTCCTAATGGAGAACATGGTAGTCGACGATCCGACGCCAACCCCCTCCTCCGTGCCATCCTCGCTGGTGCATTGCACCATGAGCATTGGCAAGGCCCGTGCCCAATACATGGACATGGTGAGGCAGAAGCGTCAGGAGCAGTTCCGGGAGGCGCAGGCCGACGCCACCTACAACCACCATCTCCTCCAGGAGCACCTGCAGGCGGAGGAGCATATCTCCGCGGAGCGGGCGGAGCAGGAGGCACTGCTCGACTCGTACCGCTTCACCCACGAGAGCCGCCTCGAGCGCTAGTGGTACCGCATGCGGGTGGCGGAGGTTACGGCCGCCTACAAAGAGGGCGATGACGCGGGCGAGGCGCTGTTTGGCGAGACCGAGGACGAGGCAGAGGACAATGCCGGCTCCAACGAGTCCCCGCTCCGATGGCGTCAACGAGGCCCTGCTCCGCCGAGGCCCCGCGGCGCCAACAACGAGGTAGAGGACATTCATACGTCTCCAATGTATCTATAATTTTTTATTGTTCCATGCTATTATATTACCCCTTTTGGATGTTTATGGGCTTTATTTTACACATTTATATCATTTTTGGGACTAACCTACTAACCGGAGGCCCAACCCATATTATTGTTTTATTGCCTGTTTCAGTATTTCGAAGAAAAGGAATATCAAACGGAGTCCAAACGGAATGAAACCTTCGGCAGCGTGATTTTTTGGAAGAATATGATCCTGGAGACTTGGAGTCCACGTCAGAAGAACCTCGAGGAGGCCACGAGATAGGAGGCCACGCCCCCCTTACAGGGTGGCGGCCCCCTGTCTCGTGGACCCCTCGAGCACCTCCCGACCGACTTCTTTCGCCTATATATGCCTACGTACCCTAAAACCATTAGAAATCAAGATAGACCGGGAGTTCCGCTGCCGCAAGCCTCTGTAGCCACCAAAAACCTCTCGGGAGCCCATTCCGGCACCCTGCCGGAGGGGGAATCCATCACCGGTGGCCATCTTCATCCTCCCGGCACTCTCCATGACGAGGAGGGAGTAGTTCACCCTCGGGGCTGAGGGTATGTACCAGTAGCTATGTGTTTAATCTCTCTCTCTCGTGTTCTCTCTTGTGTTCCCTCTATGGCACGATCTTGATGTATCCCGAGCTTTGCTATTGTAGTTGGATCTTATGATGTTTCTCCCCCTCTACTCTCTTGTGATGAATTGAGTTTCCCCTTTGAAGTTATCTTATCGGATTGAGTCTTTTATGAGAACACTTGATGTATGTCTTGACGTGCTTATCTGTGGTGACAATGGGATATCATGTGCTACTTGATGTATGTTTTGGTGACCAACTTGCGGGTTCCACCCATGAACCTATGCATAGGGGTTGGCACACGTTCTTGACTCTCCGGTAGAAACTTTGGGGCACTCTTTGAAGTACTTTGTGTTGGTTGGATGGATCTGAGATTGTGTGATGCATATCGTATAATCATGCCCACGGATACTTGAAGTGACAATGGAGTATCTAGGTGACATTAGGGTTTTGGTTGATTTGTGTCTTAAGGTGTTATTCTAGTACGAACTCTTTTATAGATCGATCCGAAAGAATAACTTTGAGGTGGTTTCGTACCCTACCATAATCTCTACGTTTGTTCTCCGCTATTAGTGGCTTTGGAGTGACTCTTTGTTGCATGTTGAGGGCTTGTTATATGATCTATCTATGTTATTATTGTTGAGAGAACTTGCACTAGTGAAAGTATGAACCCTAGGCCTTGTTTCCTATCATTGCAATACCGTTTACGCTCACTTTTATCATTAGTTACCTTGCTGTTTTTATTATTTCAGATTACAAATACCTATATCTACTACCCATATTGCACTTGTATCACCATCTCTTCGCCGAACTAGTGTACCTATACAATTTACCATTGTATTAGGTGTGTTGGGGACACAAGAGACTCTTTGTTATTTGGTTGCAGGGTTGTTTGAGAGAGACCATCTTCATCCTACGCCTCCTACGGATTGATAAACCTTAGGTCATCCACTTGAGGGAAATTTGCTACTGTCCTACAAACCTGTGCACTTGCAGGCCCAACAACGTCTACAAGAAGAAGGTTGTGTAGTAGACATCAAGCTCTTTTCTGGCGCCGTTGCCGGGGAGGTGAGTGCTTGAAGGTATATCTTTAGATCTTGCAATCGAATCTTTTTGTTTCTTCTTTTATCACTAGTTTAGTTTATAAAACAAAACTACCAAAAAAACGGAGTTAAGTTTGTCTCATACGCTTCGGCTTTTTAATATCTTCCGTGAGTATGATGAAAAGGAAAATTGTGCTCATGTGCTAGAAGAAGAATTACATAGAATACTTGGCATGAAATATGTGTGTGATGAGCATGATTGCAATGTTGTTAGTATGAATTCCTTGAATATCCATGATGCTAATGATATGCAAAGCCATAAGCTTGGTGAAGCTATGTTTGATGAATATGATATTTTTAGTCCCCCAAGTTTTGATGAGAATATTTATTTTGATGATAGCATGCCTCCTATTTATGATGATTATATTGATGAAAGTGGGTTTGGAAGAGTGTCAACTTTAGAAAGTAGTGATCTCACTATTTTGGAGGATGTTGAATCTTATTGTGATAAACATGAAAGTGGATTTGGAAGAGTGTCAACTTTATTTAGTGATGATTCCACTATTTCGGAAGAGGTTCCAATTGATTATGAGAACAAAGTTGCTATCTATGATGATTATTGTGATGACGTGTATGCTATTAGGAATAATGATAACCATGAAACTTGTCATCATGATTTTAGTTTTCAATTGGATTATGCCTCACATGATAATTATTTTGTTGAGTTTGCTCCCACTACTATTCATGAGAAGAAATTTGCTTATGTGGAGAGTAGTAAATTTTCTATGCTTGTAGATCATGAAAATAATGCTTTAGGTGCTGGTTATATTGTTGAATTCATTCATGATGCTACTGAACATTATTATGAGGGAGGAACTTATGCTTGTAGAAATTACAATAATATCAAGTTTCCTCTCTATGTGCTTAAAATCTTGAAGCTATGCTTGTTTTACTTCCCTATGCTAGTTGATTATTGTTCTCATAAGTTGTTTGCTCACAAAATCCCTATGCATAGGAAGTGGGTTAGACTTAAATGTGCTAGTCATATGCTTCATGATGCTCCCGTTATGTTTCAATTCTTATCTTTTATGTGAGCATCATTGTCATCATCACGCCTAGCTAGAAAGGCATTAAAGAAAAGCACTTGTTGGGAGACAACCCAATATTTATCCTTACTGTTTTTGTGTGTCCACATGATTATGCTACTGTAGTAATCATGTTTTATAGCTTTTGTTTCAATAAAATGCCAAGTAAGACCTTTAGGATAGCTTACGGTGATAGTTGTGTTGATCCAGCTGAAAATCAGAAACTTTTGCACCCAGTAAATTAGTTTTTTTAATTCACATAAACGTGCTTCTGATCTTATTCTTTTTGCTCTGGATTGGTACACAAATTTCTTAGGACTTCCTAATTTGGTAGGATTTTTGAAGTTCCAGAAGTATACGTTTGATACAGATTACTACAGACTGTTCTGTTTTTGACAGATTCTGTTTTCTATGTGTTGTTTACTTATTTTGATGAATCTATGAGTAGTATCGGAGGGTATGAACCATAGATAAGTTGGCGTACATTAGATATTACACCAATATGAATTTAGAATGAGTTCATTACAGTACCTAAGTGGTGATTTTATTTTCTTATACTAACGGAGCTTACAAGTTTTCTGTTGAGTTTTGTGTTGTGGAGTTTTCAAGTTTTGGGTAAAGATTCGATGGACTATGGAATAAGGAGTGGCAAGAGCCTAAGCTTGGGGATTCCCAAGGCACCCCAAGGTAATATTCAAGGACAACCAAGAGCCTAAGCTTGGGGATGCCCCGGAAGGCATCCCCTCTTTCGTCTTCGTTCATCGGTAACTTTACTTGGAGCTATATTTTTATTCACCACATGATATGTATTTTGCTTGGAGCATCATTTCCTCTAGTTAGTATTTGCTTGCTGTTATTTATAATAATGTTTTGCATCTTTAGTTTCAATAAAAAAGTCAAGGATAACCTTTGCCATGCTTATTTTGCTAGTATGCATGTTGCTGTTTGAAAACAGAAAGTTTACCGCTGTTGGAAAAATTCCCTAGAAAAGTAAGAGCATTATATAATGTTAAAACTTTTTGCATATTGAGATCTGATAAATATAATACAGTGGGAATTTTATTTCATAATTTTTGGAGTTAGGGAAGTATGATGAATCTTGCATTCTTTACAGACTATACTGTTTTGATAGATTGCTGTTATGGTTGCATTGTTTGCATATGTTTGCTTGTTTAATGATTCTATTTGAGGATAGGAGTATTAAATATGCAGAGGCATTTAGTATGCAATGTTGAATAATAATGTTAGTGATTTGTTACAGTAGAAAATGATAAGGTTTTGCATTGGTTTATACTAACCTATCTCACGAGTTCTTGTTGAGTTTGTTGTGGATGAAGCTTTTGATAAAAATAGAAACCATGATATGAGAGGAACTAAGGAGACACAAAAGTTCAAGCTTGGGGATGCCCAAGGCACCCCAAGATAATATTTCAAGAAGTCTCAAGCATCTAAGCTTGGGGATGCCCCGGTAGGCATCCCACCTTTCTTCTTCAACAACTATCGGTTAGTATCGGTTGAGCCTAAGTTTTTGCTTCTTAACATGAGTTGTGCTATACTTGCAATGTCATTTTATTTTGTTTTGCTTGCTGTTTGAATACAATACCAAGATCTGAAACTCTTTAATGTTAGAGAGTCTTCGCATAGTTACATAATTATTTAGCTACTCATTGATCTTCACTTATATCTTTCGGAGTAGTTTGTCATTTGCTCTAGTGCATCACTTATATCCTTTAGAGCACGACGGTGGTTATATTTTATAGAAATTGCTAGTCTCTCATGCTTCACTTATATTATTTTGAGAGTCTTTTAGAACAGCATGGTATTTGCTATGGTTACAAAGTTGGTCCTAGAATGGTAGGCATCCAAGTTGGGTATAATAAAAACTAGCATAGAAAGTGAATTGGATGCTATGATCAATTTGATGCTTGATAATTGTTTTGAGATATGGAGGTAGTGATATTAGAGTCATGCTAGTTGAGGTGATTATGAAAAATACTTGTGTTGAGTTTTGTGATTCCCGTAGCATGCACGTATGGTGAACCGCTTTGTGATGAAGTTGGAGCACAATTTTATTTATTGATTGTCTTCCTTATGAGTGGCGGTCGGGGACGAGCGATGGTCTTTTCCTAACAGTCTATCCCCCTAGGAGCATGCGCGTAGTGCTTTGGTTTTTGATGACTAGTAGATTTTTGCAACAAGTACATGAGTTCTTTTGACTAATGTTGAGTCCATGGATTATACGCACCTCACCCTTCCACCATTGCTAGCCTCTCTTGTGCCGCACAACTTTCGCCGGTACCATACACCCACCATATACCTTCCTCAAAACAGCCACAATACCTACCTATTATGGCATTTCCATAGCCATACCAAGATATATTGCCATGCAACTTTCCACCGTTCCGTTCATATGACACACATCACTTTTGTCATATTGCTCTTTGCATGATCATGTAGTTGACATTGTATTTGTGGCAAGGCCACCTTCATAATTTTCATACATGTCACTCTTGATTCATTGCATATCCTGGTACACCGCCGGAGGCATTCATATAGAGTCATATCTTGTTCTAGCTTCGAGTTGTAAATCCATAAAAGTGTGATGATCTTCATTATTAGAGCATTGTCCTAGTGAGGAAAGGATGATGAAGACTATGATTCCCCCACAAGTCGGGATGAGACTTCGGACTTTACAAAAAAAGAGAAAAAAAGAGAAAGGCCAAAAAGAAAAAGAAAAAGGGGCCAAAGAAAAAAAGAGAAAAAAAGGAAAAGGAAGAAAAGAAAAGAAAAAAAATAAAATGAGAGAAAAAGAGAGAAGGGACAATGCTACTATCTCTTTTTCCACACTTATGCTTCAAAATAGCACCATGATCTTCATGTTAGAGAGTCTCATATGTGGTCACTTTCATATACTAATGGGAATTTTCATTATAGAACTTAGCTTGTATATTCCAATGATGGGCTTCCTCAAAGTGCCCTAGGTCTTCGTGAGCAAGCGAGTTGGATGCGCACCCACTTAGTTTCTTTTGTTGAGCTTTCATATATTTATAGCTCTAGTGCATCCGTTGCATGGCAATCCCTACTCACTCACATTGATATCTATTAATGGGCATCTCCATAGCCCGTTGATATGCCTAGTTGATGTGAGACTATCTTCTCCTCTCTTTTTTTCTTCTCCACAACCACCATTCTATTCCACATATAGTGCTATGTCCATGGCTCATGCTCATGTATTGTGTGAAAGTTGAAAGAGTTTGAGATTATTAAAGTATGAAACAATTGCTTGGCTTGTCATCGGGGTTGTGCATGATTAAACACTTTGTGTGATGAAGATAGAGCAACAGCCAGACTATATGATTTTGTAGGGATAACTTTCTTTGGCCATGTTATTTTGAGAAGACATGATTACTTTGATTAGTATGCTTGAAGTATTACTATTTCTTATGTCAATATGAACTTTTATTTTGTATCATTTGGATCTGAAAATTCATGCCACAATAAAGAAAATTACATTGAGAATTATGCTAGGTAGCATTCCACATCAAAAATTCTGTTTTTATCATTTACCTATTCGAGGATGAGCAGGAATTAAGCTTGGGATGCTTGATACGTCTCCAACGTATCTATAATTTTTGATTATTCCATGCTATTATATTACCCCTTTTGGATGTTTACGGGCTTTATTTTACACATTTATATCATTTTTGGGACTAACCTACTAACCGGAGGCCCAGCCCATATTGCTGTTTTATTGCCTGTTTCAGTATTTCGAAGAAAAGGAATATCAAACGAAGTCCAAACGGAATGAAACCTTCGGTAGCGTGATTTTTTGGAAGAATATGATCCTGGAGACTTGGAGTCCACGTCAGAAGATCCTCGAGGAGGCCACGAGATAGGAGGCCGCGCCCCCCTTACAGGGTGGCGGCCCCCTGTCTCATGGACCCCTCGAGCACCTCCCGACCGACTTCTTTCGCCTATATATGCCTACTTACCCTAAACCATCAGAAATCAAGATAGATCGGGAGTTCCGCCGCCGCAAGCCTTTGTAGCCACCAAAAACCTCTCGGGAGCCTGTTCCGGCACCCTGCCGGAGGGGGAATCCATCACCGGTGGCCATCTTCATCATCCCGGCACTCTCCATGACGAGGAGGGAGTAGTTCACCCTCGGGGCTGAGGGTATGTACCAGTAGCTATGTGTTTGATCTCTCTCTCTCTCTCTCTCTCTCTCTCTCTCTCTCTCTCGTGTTCTGTCTCGTGTTCCCTCTATGGCACGATCTTGATGTATCCCGAGCTTTGCTATTGTAGTTGGATCTTATGATGTTTCTCCCCCTCTACTCTCTTGTGATGAATTGAGTTTCCCCTTTGAAGTTATCTTATCGGATTGAGTCTTTTATGAGAACACTTGATGTATGTCTTGCCGTGCTTACCTGTGGTGACAATGGGATATCATGTGCTACTTGATGTATGTTTTGGTGACCAACTTGCGGGTTTCACCCATGAACCTATGCATAGGGGTTGGCACACGTTCTTGACTCTCCGATAGAAACTTTGGGGCACTCTTTGAAGTACTTTGTGTTGGTTGGATGAATCTGAGATTGTGTGATGCATATCGTATAATCATGCCCACAGATTCTTGAAGTGACAATGGAGTATCTAGGTGACATTAGGGTTTTGGTTGATTTGTGTCTTAAGGTGTTATTCTAGTATGAACTCTTTTATAGATCGATCCGAAAGAATAACTTTGAGGTGGTTTCGTACCCTACCATAATCTCTACGTTTGTTCTCCGCTATTAGTGGCTTTTGAGTGACTCTTTGTTGCATGTTGAGGGCTTGTTATATGATCTATCTATGTTATTATTGTTGAGAGAACTTGCACTAGTGAAAGTATGAACCCTAGTCCTTGTTTCCTATCATTGCAATACCGTTTACGCTCACTTTTATCATTAGTTACCTTGCTGTTTTTATCATTTCAGATTACAAATACCTATATCTACTATCCATATTGCACTTGTATCACCATCTCTTCGCCGAACTAGTGTACCTATACAATTTACCATTGTATTAGGTGTGTTGGGGACACAAGAGACTCTTTGTTATTTGGTTGCAGGGTTGTTTGAGAGAGACCATCTTCATCCTACGCCTCCCACGGATTGATAAACCTTAGGTCATCCACTTGAGGGAAATTTGCTACTGTCCTACAAACCTGTGCACTTGCAGGCCCAACAACGTCTACAAGAAGAAGGTTGTGTAGTAGACATCAGACATCGCAGGCTCCGCCGAGGCCCCGCTCCGCCGGCACCGAGGCGGAGGCCCTACTCTGCCGAGGCCCCACCCCACCAACAATGAGGCAGAGGACATCGCCTGCTCAGCTGAGGACCCACCCCGTTGGCAATGAGGGGGGGATTTCCCCCGCTCCGCCGAGGCGCTGTCTCGCCGGCAACAAGATAGAGGACATCGCCGGCTCCGCCGAGGCCCCGCCCTGCCGGCACCGAGGCGGAGGCCCTACTCCGCCGAGGCCTAGCCCTGCCACCAACAAGGTAGAGGACATCGTCGGCTCAGCCTAGGCCCCACCCTGCCGGCAATGAGGGGGAGGATTTCCCCTGCTCCGCCGAGGCGCCACCCCGCCGACAACGAGATAGAGGACATCGCCGGCTCCGTCGAGGCCTCGCCCCGCTGCCAACGAGGCTACGCCACACAGAAAACGAGGAAGAGAGAACACGGTAGGTCGCCGCCGCTCAGGTCCAAGTAAGGCCACCGCTGCTACCCTCCACTTGAAGCCAAGCTTGGTGGGTTGACCATTGACGGCCGATTAGCTTCTTGGCGGTGATGTGGAGTCGGAGAGCTATGTTGGAGAAGGACGCTGCTTCTACTTAACTGATGGTGCAGTTGGCTGACTGACACGTGGGTCCAACAGGCATCTAGGCTACATGTCCGTTACGCAAATGCACCTGCAGTTAAGTCACTGAAGCTCAGTCCACTGGAGAAGAAGCTTCTGTTCAGCTCAGCCGGACATAGGTGGGCGGCTTCGGTTAATTAATTATACCTCCAGTGCACCCCTTTTTAGTTGAAGAATGTATGAACTGTAATGAAATCCGGCATGTTTATATGAAATCCGACCGTGTATGAATGAATTTAGTTTGATTAGTTTGAATTCTTGTATTACTGGCATTGGATGAACATGCAAAACAATACGTACTAGCATTATCCCCAGGGTGATCACCTCGTTTGCAGCAGTTTCACATGTACTCCCTCCGGTCCTTTTTAGTCTACATACAAGTTTTGTCTGCAGTCAAAGTATCTCTACTTTGACCAATCTTATAGAAAAAAGTATGAACTTTCACAATGTGCGAAGTAAAAAGGAACAGAGGGGGTATAAAGAGTTTGAGCAGCTTTTTAGCGTTCCCGTACATTGCAATCAAACACACATGCCTGGAAATTCATAGAGAACATTCAAAACAATCGATGATTATGCATCTCAGCGATTCACATGTCAGATCCAATATTTACTTCACAACTAAAGAATAAAGAAAAATCGATCAATGTTGCTGACAGCAAAGGGCGTCGCATTCAAAAATATCAAACACATGTCTTCTTGCTAACATCAATGAGCAAACTTTGACAAGGTTGTCCCATTCCAAAATGTCAAATGCTTGTTGTTTTGCATACATCAATGAGAAAACTTTGACAAGGTTTTCCCATTCCAAAATATCAAATGCCTACAATTGTGGAATGGGCAGGGTTTTCCATCAGTTTGGACCAGCTAAATAAACCAGTTGATCTTTTTGTGCAGTTCCACCAAAATCAACCGAATTCGCGCGTAGCTTGTATGATTTCGCCCTTATATGTTGCAACGCCTTGAACTTATCGGCACCTCCTTTCTTGTGGTGGAAATGAATAATTTGATGTATTCATGAACATTTTGTGCAGTTCCCATTGAAATCAAGCTGAGCACCCCTATTTGCACAAATACAAAAAAAGTGATTAGTATAAAGCAAATTGTACTATGAATTGACAGTTTAAACAGGCACCTACATGGTCCATGTAGAGCACACTTTTAAAAAATGGAACTCACAAGAAAGAATCCTAGAACAACATTGTACTTGCGCATCACAACAACAAAATGGAGATCTATCGGTCCTTCTGAGCTGAAGTTAGTTTGGTCTTGTGGGGAGTAATGTAACCATCCTTCAAATGCTCCTTCTGATGAGAAGATAGACATGGCTTCTTCATCCTGGCATAATCAGAACTAGTCACTTCACGTCCTCCATATTCTTCTTCAGAGGAGGATGATCATGTTGTGCAAAGACAAGAGGACAACTAAATGCTAGCATCCCTATTTGCTCGAAATTAAGGAAAGGAAATATTTAAAACAGCACAGATGAAGCACTTCTCAAGGACAATACCACTTTCTCATGACAGTATCTAAACAGTAGCCAACACCAATAGAGATGACAAAGCTCAACCATATGGATGAAATCCGTGGGTGAGTACCAACCTTTGTCAGGAGGCTTATTGTGTAGAGCATACAGATGAAGCACTTCTCCGGAACCATCTGTTGCTATCTACTGTGCTTGCCATGCTTACTATATACTCCTCGATTAGTTTAATGTTTCCAACATCTTCTTATGCAGTTCCACTAAAATATATGGTATCTTCAAAGAAGATCCCAGTTTGCACAAGTAGAGATAATTACATATTACATTAAGAGTGGCATCAAATTAGTGGCAAAACAATTGCTCGTTCTAGCCATAGGAATAAATTAACATGCAAAACTATATCATTACTTGTGTCATCACAGTTCCAGTGCTTCATTACAGCACCGGGAGTTGATTTGTGTTTTTCTTCCGCTTGTTCTTCCCGTTCATCACTTGGTTCAATAATAGACACTTCAATGTAAGATTTGGCATGTCAATTAGGGAACACAAGTATAGCACTAAACAACAACATTAATTTTCTGATGAAAGTGGCAAAATACAGGCCAACAGTTGTGAAATATCCTTATCTTACCTCAATGTGATATTACGGTGCACATACAGATTGGAAGTCTTGTCTCCATTTGTGCAGTTCACTAAAATCAAGCAACATTACCGTACAAGTAGCACAACATATGAAAGCACACTGCACAATCATGTGAAAGAAGGCTCTGACCTCTCATGAAGCGGAATTCAAACAACTCACAAGAAGAAGATCTGAACCAAATTTGCCAACACAGATAGGAAGTAAGATCTCCTCTTGTGCAGTTCCACTAAGATCAAGCAATCAAGCAACATTGTCGGTGTGACATTTTGCTTGAACTGCATAAAACACTCTTAAAACAAAAGTATTTTGTGCAGTGCAACAAAATGTCACAATAGCAACGAGGTGAAGTAGATAACCCTGTTTACACAAAGGTGCAAAGGAAACAGCTAGTGGTCAATATCGGTGGATGACATAGAAGCCAACAAAAAGAAGCATCTAACTTATCTAAATGGGAAAGAAAGCAAGACAGTAGCATTTCTCAAATGGTGGCATTGATTAATATTAACAGAGAGATTATATTAACAATTAAATTTGGTAAACATGTAATTTGCTTTTAACTGTGGCATTGCATCAGTTTTCCAGCGGCATTATTAGAGGGTGTTTGTTTACAGGGAAATTTTGGTGTAGGGACTAAAAAACTCCGTGCCAGTCCCATCTAAACCAAACAAGAGGGACTTTTAGGGACTAAAAGTGGGCATTTGGGACTAAAGAAATAAGACCCCGAGGGAGAGTCTTTTTGGGACATTTTCCAACAGTTGCCCCTGCCCCGCATCACACCTTGTCTCTATTAGTTCATTACTAGGGGTAACATGGTCTTTTAGCATGTCATTTAATAACGTCTAGTCCATGTTTAGTCCCTGGAACCAAGCAGGTAGGGACTAGGGAGTTTTTAACCGAACATGGACTTATATTAACAACAGCTAAAGAGTTGCACGGGACAGTTGACCCACCAGCACCATGTGCATCTACCGATGTATGAAGGGGTGATGCACAGTCTATGCAACAAAGAACAAACAACCAAGGAGCATATTTATGTTGGTCCCAGTTTTGTTATCTTTAGACACCTTTCCCTATGTGAGCGCAGCAAATCTAGTCCTGCTCAAACTCTAGCCTTGTCCCCCAAAACAAAAGATTAGTTTGTTACAGATGTGCGTACTGTGTTTGTCATTGTTTTCCCTTTTCGACCAACAAAGGTGCTAGATAGCCAGTCTGTACTAGTACTTTCCCTCCTTCCTTTCCTCTTTGAACCACGTCCTAGATTCATGCTATACAACTTTCCCCACTACTTTCCCCCATTCCTTTTCTCTTTGAACGACATCTTAGATTCATGCTATACAACTTTCCCCACTACTTTCCCCCCTTCCTTTTATTTTTGAACCATGTTCTAGATTCATGCTATACAACTTTCCCCACAACTTTCCCCCATTCCTTTCCTCTTTGAACCACATCCTAGATTCATGCTATACAACTTTCCCCACTACTTTCCTATTTGATACAACACCTAGATTCGAGTGTAGAAGCGGAAAAAGCCCACATGCAACTAGAGCAATGCATGTGGAATACGTAAATTATACCTTAAGGTTCTTGGGTGTGGTTCAGTGGGCGACCGGAGGCCGTTCGGCCCACACTATGTACGACAGTGAAGAAGCAGGGGTCGGAGGCCCTCCCGTGCCGCCGTTGGGTGAAAGAGAATAGCTGCATCGGTAGTGGATTCCCTTCCTCGCCGACGGCGACAGCGTTAAGCCTCCTTGATGTAGGGCGGAACCCTAGGGCCGATCTTTCACGTTTGGAGAGGATCCCTACCATGAACACGAAGAATGCGCGGAAGAACACGAGGGAAATCACGAGGGGAAAATGAGAGAAACACTCAACCAACACGAATATGATCACACATGTGCTAGATCCAAGGAACACAAAGAGATTCACGGTCCAAATCCAACAAAGGACGATACAAGTGGCGGTAGCTCATCTCCGAGAGGAGGTCTTGAATCCACGAGGGATCTTCCCGTAGAGGGGTCTTGAATCCATGGTGGATCTTCTTCGAAGAGGCCGCGGTCTCTCACGAGGAGGAGATCCGTATGGATGAGCAAAGCTCTATCTCAAATGAGCTAATCCTTTGCTAACCCTCTCTAGGAGGAGGAGGGGGTCTATTTATAGTCTAAGTGCAAAAGAGGGGCGAAGTGAAGGGGTACATGAGCCTCAGCCCGCAACTGGACACAGCCAGGGTCCGGATGTCCGTGGGGCGCCGGTCGTCCGGAGGCTCGCGGGGTCTCGGACGTCTGGAGTTCTTCGGATGTCCATAGATTCCGTTCTGTGGTCGCTGGCACGGGCGTCCGGAGGGGGCCGGTCGTCCGGAGCCTGGGAGTCGTCGGACGTCCGGTCCTGGTTGGACGTCCAGCCGCTGTAGCTTCTACTGGCCTGTCTTCCTGGGGCTGTAGCGACCTCCAGGGGTCGGACGCCCGGGCTGGTCCGGTCGTCGGGATCCTATAGCTTCGGAAGCAGCTCTTCTTCTTGATCCTTGTACTTGGCATCCTCGTTAGCTCTTCCGTTGGTTGTGGTGGCTCCGTGGCTTTCCTCTAAGTACCTAATCATGCATAGCACACATGCTGGAGGTAGTAGCCATGTCTCACATGTAGAAAGTGAAGGTTCGGAGAGGAGCGAATTCACCTTGTGTCCAATGGCGTTTGTTCGAGGTCTCGTCATATGTCCACTTGGGGTTTGGAGAGTAGTCGGAGTGTACATGGGGATGAACATAAGATGCTCCGTATCATCTCCCCCCCCCCCTTGGGAAGATCCGACCTCGGATCGTGATCCTCATCACCATGGAAATGGTTGTCATGGACGGACTTGTAGTTGGACGAAGTTGAAGACATGGCGCAATCCAAGTAGTCCAAGGTGTCTCTGGTATGTGGTACATGCAAAATGAGCAAACACAAAGTACACTTAGAAATACAATGGTTAGCGCACACAAAGTGTCCATCATGGAAGAATGAGTCCGTGTGGCAAGATAGTGCGTGACAAAGCGCAAGATGCGTATCCAAAAGATGTAGAATGAGATGTAAAGCATTCATGTGAGCAAATTCATTTGTCGTATGCACAAAGGTGTGGTGAATGTGATTAATGCGACCATTGTGCAAAATGATGTCATAATGGGATGGTTTATCAAGAGCATGAACATGATAATTGGTGCTCAATGTGATTATGTTGTCATGCAATTGATGATGGGAAATATGATCATGATGTATGAATATGCCATCAAGGAAGATCACAACAAATTTGCTAGGGAAGTGCACAAGTTCATATATCATGGATGACATAGAAATGGAAGATGCAACAAGGCAATCATAATGTGTGTCAATCCATGCATAGGGTGCAAACTTGTGGTGAGTATGATATGTCCATCGAGCATGACATGTATGAGCACAATCAACAAATATGGAGGTGGTGGTATACCAATTCTCGATGTCGTGGCATGAGTGGAGTTCCGAAGGTGCATCCAATAAGTGCGAGCGCTCCTCAATGTGAAGGTGCATAGAGCCAATCTCCAATGTTGCTCCTCCATCCAATAGATGTAACATGTAGACAACAAGAAGGAAACAACAATGAAAGAGTAACCCATCCAATATGCGTATTTGAGGATGGCTCAAAGAGAAGGAGTTCACCTCAAGAATGTTCCCGAAGATGTTGGAGTTGCACATCATGTATTCCTTCACATAACCAATATGTCTCATGACGGTAATGCCTTGTGAAACCTTCAAAATGAAAGAACATGTCAAACACTCGTAAAAACAAATGAGGTTAGCGGAAGTGCAAAACCTATCATTCGTGTGGTAAGATACCCAACAAGTGTAAGCATCATGCTCATCATAAGAAAGTACAAGGGAGTATTGCATAGTATGGAGGCATATGATGCGAGAACAACCAAATAGAATAGGCTCAATCGAACAAGCATGCATCACAAGTAAGATGTCAAAGTCTCCAAGATCACTAAGCATAGTATGGTTGCACTCAATACAAGTGGATATGAAAGAGGCAACTAATGGACACAAGAGACAATGATCAAGATATATCATGTGATAGGCATGAGCATATATGTCATCAACCCAAGAAAGCAAGTAATAGTGGAACATGGGTGATGCAACATAGCAAGCAATCATAGCGATCAAGTCAAGCAAGCTAGTAGTGTGAAGATGCAACATACTAGAGGAAATCATGGCAAGCATGTCATGTGTGCAAATAGTGGGCATGAATAATGCACGTGACATATCACAAGCATGAAAGCAAGATATGAGCAAAATATCATCAATGTATTGGAGAGATACCATATGTAAATAGCAATGGCACATCATGACTCTCCCAACACAACAAGCATCAATAGCATGGGGCTCAAAGAAATCATGGCAATAGCAACAAGGATCTCCACCAAGCATGCAAATACACATAGGAGTAGCATAATGGTGAATCATAGGTAGATGCAAGCAAGGGTCACAATTGCATGGCAAAATCATGTAAAGAGGCATAACATGCAAAGTGAACACGATAGTATGGGCATAAAGGGACAAGTGATATATATATATATATATCCCATAGCCGTGTGAGAGCCAAGAAAAAGAGATGTGCGTAGTCCTTGTGCAAAGGGAACGGTGGTAAGGACAATTCACGTGATCCCAAAGCATCATTGCTCTCAAGAGCTCGTTTCGTCAACTCTTGGGATTGAGAGGTTGACGAGTATACATGAGTACCTACACAAAACAAAGACAAAGGAAAAATTGTATGTGCGTGATATATGTACACATCATCCATCATGATGCGCACGTGCATGTGTCGGTTAGCACAAAATATCCAATGCTCAAATAAATGAGATGCGTGATATAGAAACATGTCATCCATCATGAGAGGTTTGTTATTATGTATAGCATAATGGAGACTCAAATTGTGTAATGCATCACGAGCAATATCTAGAGCATTGTTATTCATGGAATGCATATGGTGTACACTATCATGGGAATCATGCAAAGTATGAAATGCATCAAAATCTCCTAATATGTATGAGGAAACTATGGGGGTCTCCTCATGAGCATTCATGGAAACATCACATGGAGAATATTGACAACATCCAAAACAATGCATATTTGGAACAATGTGATCATGGCATGGCATAGTAGATGAATTGCGCAAATCATGTAAAGGAAGCATGGCAATATCATCACATGAAAAACAAAAGCCAATTACCATCATCTCGTCATCTATGCCATAAGTGCAAATGGGATTGATTTTAATGGGGCATGCATAGTTACTATGTTGAGATTGTAATGATGCAATATGGGAGATCTAACTCATAGAATATGACAAGTTCAATGGGTTGTCAAACATGAAGTGACGAATAGAATTTCCACATGATATCCTATGAAGCATAGCATCACAACTAGGCAAATCAACATGCTCATCATCATATTCATCATAAATAGGTAAGTCAAAGCATGAAGAAGTCTCACTAGCATGAAGCATGGGAATAGGTGGGTCAACATCATGGGAGCAATTGATGTCAAGAGAGTCCACTAGTGGGACAAGAGAAGCACCATCACCTATGTTACCTTTGGAGCATCTCTCATGTGTTGTAGGTGAGGTGTTGAAGACCAAGTCATGGTCATCATCATATTGATGGAACCATGTGGGGGTGCATCATTATCCACCATGGCCATCGGTGTCTCCATTGGAGGGATGGACTCGTTGAGGATAGGCGTGTCGTCATGTAGGAGGCCTAGCACCAAAGAAGAAAACACACTATGAGTAGAGGTTAAGTCGTTAGAAATCATAGTGGCCTCACGTGCCGTGTCAACTACCTCACTCAGTGAGTGGTGTGGCTCACTCCCTCCCTCAAGGATGCTCTCACTCATATGGTTGGTGGAGTCACTCAAATGGCGCTCAACCTCACATAGGATGTGTGGCATGCTCTCATGTGTGGGGCTAGTAGTGGTCACACTCATCCTCTCAAAGGAAATGATCTCAATGTCACATATGGTGGAATCACTCATGTCTCTCATGGGGTGATGGCTCTCCTCACATGACAAATGGGGCATCTCAACATATGTGGGTGTCGGAGAGGTGTAGGTGCAAATGTCTCCATGCGTGGTCGCATAGCTTGACTCGGAGTATGAGTTCAATGTGGGTGCCGTCTTCATGTTGTTGAAGAGGTCCGCGCTCGTCGCCGTAGTCGAAGGGGATGGCCCTTGCTCGACCGTCTTGTCGCTGTCTTGTTGTTGGAGGTCCATATGATGTGGCACCTCGTAGCTCGTCTCCATGACTGAAGGGAGTTTCCCATGCTCGGCCATCTTCCTTGAGGGGCTTCCGAAGATGGAAGTGTCGCCCTCGCTTGTAGGTGGTCGCCTTGTTGTTGAGGATGTCGATGTAGGCGAACTCATGGGAAGTAGGCGAAGATGTCGTACGTCCAAAGGCGAAGATGCCTTGAGAACACTTTGCGAAGATGCGGAAGTGGTTAATGTAGCCGTATCAGCGTATCTCCGTCTTGGTGGTGCTCGTCTCGCGGTCTTCTCTTTTGCTCATGAATCTTGGACTTGGCGTGAAGTAGGGCTTGTTGGGACTTGTGCATTTGCGCTTGTGGAGCATCTTCATGATGATGATGTCGTTGTCGTGCTTGAGCTCGTAGTAGATGTCGGTCGTCGTCGTCATGCACATGATGCTTGGAGGTGACTTTCCCTTCATGACGATGTGGATCACGAACATGATGGTGGTCGCCATGTAGATGTGGACGAGGACGATTTGCACTTGCATCATTTTCGCGCTCTCAAGACTTGTGGCTTGAATGTCGCCGCCTTGAAGATGATGAAGGGGAAGAAGACTTGATCAAGGCTCTAATCTCCTCCATCCTTGCATCTTGCTCCTCTTTATGTGCGGAAAGCTTATTGTCGATGTAGTCCCTTTTCCTTGCTTCAGAGTGACGAATGTCGATGGAGATGTTCTCGATGCGCTCTCACAATCTTGATTGTGTGCCTTGCATTTGTCGTTGTAGATCGAAGATGGACGCTTTGGAGATGTAGTTGTTCACGTCGTCATTGTTGTCGTAGACCGGAGAGGAAATGCCTTGCCTATCCATCACAAGACTCGAGCAAATATGAGTGGGAGAAAGAGAAGAACTATACCAAATGTACCTTGACCAATGTTGAATATGGATCAATGATCACTCAAATGTGTAACAAGGAAATAGCACAATTGGTACCAATTCTTGTCGGTTCTCACACCTACACAAGTAAGGCTTATGGTGGAGCTCGGTGAGGATAGTGGCACAAAAAATTTGATGTAAAATGTTAGCAAGAGTCAATAATGTTGAAAGAGATTCACAAATTCGCAAGCGAAACAAGTAGACCAATAGCAATGAAAGGTACACGGAATCGCACACACGGATAGATAAATGGGGTCGTGCAACCAAGGAATGAGCACAAAATGTGGAATGCACGGAAAACACTTCTGTTGCACAACTCAAGAGAGACGCTAGCACGATTGCTCTATAGGTGGTTACGACACTTGTGCGCAACCTATAAGATGCAAAATGGATAAACTTTCTATACCAAGTATGCTATGTATGTATGGTTCCTGGTGTTTCTCGCAAGATGATCCAAGATGATCGGATATAACAATCTTATGTGCAATGTGGTATGATGCTATGGCACTTGCTTACAAGCTTCTTTGCTCTCTCTTTTTTCTTTTGCTTAAAAGCTTTTTTTTGTATGGCCACTTTGCACAATGCACAAACCAAGATAGAAATTGTATATATGCGGGAACAAACTTGTGACACAAGATATAATACCAATATATGCACCATGAAGATATGGTATGTATGATATGGGAAGTATGATCACTAATGTGCACAAGTAACGTTGCCGGCAATACTCAAATGGCTAGTCTCGATAGGCAAGTAACGCAAAATGGGCTAGGAGTTATCAATCCAATTTGCAAGGAGAATATACAATGGTGTCATTGAGGTTACCGTCCTTTGCAATGATGAGTGGCGGTGTTCTTGATGTAGATACCAAGATGATGGAGACTCGTCCCTAAGTAGCCGAAACACCTTAGGAAATGAAAAAAAACGCGAACTCAAAATCTCAAATGACAAATCTCAAATGATGGTAGCAGAAAGCGGTGGTGGTTTTGCACTATGCAATGCGGAAGTGGGATGATGGGTTATGCGAGTCAATGTTGAAGTTGATGTCCCTAAGTAGCCAAAATACCTTAGGAGACACAAGCCACAACTCAAACAAGCTCAAACAAAATTGGGTTATGTTGGGGTGGCGAAATGTATGGTGGGCAAGGTTATGCGGAAGTGGTGGTAGTGGTTGAGGAAGGAGCAACCGTCCCTAAGTAGCCGAAACACCTTAGGAGACTCGAATCACTACTCAAGCAACCAATAATGCTATGGTGAACAAAATGGGTTAGGTTGCGGAAGTCGGTGGTGGTAATGCGGATATGGTGGAGGGCCTAGGCAAACTTGCCAAATTTTAGAAAAATTGATGGAGTCAAATGGTGTTGGTGGTATTTTCGTGTGATGGGGGATGTCAATAGCTTCAAAACGAGCTAAAGAACGTCAAAATCGGAGTTCGGATGAATTAGTTATGGACAAAACAAAAAATCAGCCGAAATCTAAAACTACAGGTTACGGACGTCCGGGAAAGGACGGATGTCCGGTCGTCGGACGTCTGGGAAGGCTCGGAAATATGTAAAAACAGTTCTGGAATGGTGGTTCCGGTCGTCCAGAGAGTTGCGGACGTCCGGGGCTTCAAAGGGGGTCCGGGCGTCCGTAAAATGCCGGTCGTCCGGGGGGTCGGGGTCAACGCGAGATGCAAGTTCGGTGGCGCGATTTTGGGCGGAAAATGGAGATTTCGGGGTCAAAATTCATGGGATTTCGTGGATGAAACATGGGGAAACCTGGGGAGATGCTAGATCCACTTGAAACCAAGCAAATCCATGGATCAAAATCAACAAAACTTTCAACTCACCAACAAATCACAAAAGAAAAAATTGGGGCTATTTTTGTTGGGGATTTTCGGATTTAGGAAGAAAACAACAAAATCAAGCTAGAAAACACGGGGTAGGGGCTCCAAAAACGTGATCAACCTGGCTCATGATACCAAGATGATGTAGGGAGGAACCCTAGGGGTCGATCTTTCACGTTTGGAGAGGATCCCTACGATGAACACGAAGAACGCGCGGAAGAACAGGAGGGAAATCACGAGGGAAAAACGAGAGAAACACTCGACCAACACGAATATGATCACACATGTGCTAGATCCAAGGAACACAAAGAGATTCACGGTCCAAATCCAACAAAGGACGATACAAGTGGCGGTAGCTCATCTCCGAGAGGAGGTATTGAATCCATGAGAGATCTTCCCGTAGAGGGGTCTTGAATCCATGGTGGATCTTCTCTGAAGAGGTCGCGGTCTCTCACGAGGAGGAGATCCGTATGGATGAGCAAAGCTCTATCTCAAATGAGCTAATCCTTTGCTAACCCTCTCTAGGAGGAGGGGGGGTCTATTTATAGTCTAAGTGCAAAAGAGGGGCGAAGTGAAGGGGTACATGGGCCTCAGCCTGCAACTGGACACAGCCATGGTCCGGACGTCCGTGGGGCGCCGGTCGTCCGGAGGCTCGCGGGGTCCCGGACGTCCGGAGTTCTTCGGATGTCCATAGATTCGGTTCTGTGGTCGCTGGCACGGTCGTCCGGAGGAGGCCGGTCATCCGGAGCCTGGGAGTCGTCGGACGTCCGGTCCTGGTCGAACATCCGGCCGCTGTAGCTTCTGCTGGCCTGTCTTCCTGGGGCTGTAGCGACCTCCAGGGGTCGGACGTCCGGGCTGGTCCGATCGTCCGGATCTTGTAGCTTCCGAAGCAGCTCTTCTTCTTGATCCTTGTACTTGGCGTCCTTGTTGGCTCTTCCGTTGGTTGTGGTGGCTCCGTGGCTTTCCTCTAAGTACCTGATCATGCATAGCACACATGTTGGAGGTAGTAGCCATGTCTCACATGTAGAAAGTGAAGGTTCGGAGAGGAGCGAATTCACCTTGTGTCCAATGGAGTTTGTTCAAGGTCTCGTCATATGTCCACTTGGGGTTTGGAGAGTAGTCGGAGTGTACATGGGGATGAACATGGGATGCTCTGCATCACTCCTTCCCTTCTCGGCGGATGGATCATGCCGGCTCTTTGACCAGCAGTGAGGGGAGAGAGAGAGTCCAATGAAGTATTGTTTAGATCTGGAGAGGGTGAGAGAGTGTGAAGAGAGCAACTACAAGCACTGAGGCTCCAGTGTGTATATATATACTGGAGAGAGAGTGTGAAGAGTGCAAACCCTAGAAAACAAGCGCCGAGGCTGCAGCATATACGTGATGAGGTGATTATACGGTCACTACGAGATCGTATAGCTCCGTATCCATCCATTTTGACCAGTCAAAGAATCCTCCTGGCACCGCCCCAGATCACTTTCTCTCTCTGTCATGCGGGGCCTACCTGTCATTGGGCGGAAGAAAGAAGTTGAACAAAAACAAAATTATGCTCAAGTGTAGCTATCGAACCCGAGACCTCAAGTTTGATGAGCGAACAGGCTAACCAGCTACACCACCCTCCCGCTATGTTCAATGAGAGGAAAATAACCTTTTATACATTCCTACATTCGTGTGACAAGCATGCCGTGTTTTTTTTGTGGGAGTCATTGGAATTTAAATCATAATCGTGTCATGTGGCTTTGGTGGTAAGACTATCCACAGTAGGAGTAACATAGGTGGTAACATCACACATCTTTAGGCAAAATAGATGATGTGGCAAGTAACTAATGAGGAAAGAGAGGCATGTGGTAACATATCTAGTTACTGTAACATCACACATACCAAGACAAAATGAGTCTACAATCTAATAAATGAAGTGTTGCATGATACCACACAATGTTACTCCCCACCATAGAGGTAGTAACATAGACTAGTAAAATATGCATGTTACTAGTCTAAGTTACTATCCATTGTGACTAGTCTAAGGTATTTTGGGATTTAAAGCAGTGTTGGTAGTACAGAAATAATGCAGCCTTAGTCACCTTACCTCTCTCCACTTAGTACTTTGGGTCCCACCAGTCAAAGGGTGAAACAAACAAAATAATAAGAAAAATTAAAAGCGCCAGCGGTGTATCTTACCTCACACATCTTGCCACTGCTCGTGAACACTGTCCAATTGATCCCTCTGTTCGCTCACGTACTATTTTAAGTGAATCCTTACTATAACCACTACAAAAAAATACACTTCCGTGATGATACGTGTTTTTCACAGTAGGTCGCATTTTTTGTCATGCATGTACATCCATGACGATTTTATGACAGAATCAAGATAGTCATACATGTGCTGTCGTAGAAGTGTTCCATGACTTTACCAAAATTATCATCACGGAAGTGTCCACTTCCATGATGATAAATCATGCGTCACGGAAGTGCTTTCATCAAGGGTGACCGACACGTGGCATCCACCATAACGGAACGTTGTTAAGCTATCGGGTCGGGTTTTGGATCCGATAACCCATTAACAGCCCCGACCAATGGGGATTTTCCATGTGTAAAATCATCATTGGCTGGAGGAAACACGTGTCAGCTCATTGTTGGGACAGATGTCATCCACTCATTGGATAGAAGGCGCCTATGATACGTCGACACATGGCACGGCCCAATAGAGGCCCATTCCTGTGAAAAGGCCGGCCCGTTTGACTTGGTCAAAAGGTGGCGGGCCGGCCCATGGATAGCCTGTTAACGGCCTATTCGCATATAGCCCATTTACAGCCCGCTAACCCAAGGCCCGTTACGCCCTATCCGAATTAGGCCCAGTAGTGTCATCTGGGCCATCCAATATGATTCTAGCCCGTTTTCACTTTTGGCCCATGTATGGCCCATGACGTCTTTTCGGCCCATATGAGGCCCTTTGTAACTCTTGGCCCATTAACGGCCCATGGTGAAACTGGCCCGTAATGAACAGTGTATCACTTTACACCCATTAACGGCCCATGGTGAAACTGGCCCGTAATGAACAGTGTATCACTTTATACCCAATAGCGGCCCATTATTCCGTTGGGCCATTTCCAGCCCATGTTATCTTTCGGCCTTCTTAGAGCCCATTAATTCTTAGGCTCATTTCCAGCATTCGTTTACTTATGGCCTGTTACTGTCATTTTCTGCTTGTGGGCCAAATTCAGCCCGTGGTTACAGTCGGCCCGTTTGTGGTCCGTTAATTCGTTGGGCCGTTTTCATAGCGTCATCAAATATGGCCTATTAGCGATGGTCCGTTATGGTCGGCCCATGAACGGACGATTCCAACTCTAGCCCGTTTACGGCCATAGTGTGGTCTGTTATTGGCCCATGTTTGGCCAATCGATCATACGGCCCGTATAAGGCCCATTGATGATACGGCCCATAGAAGGCCCATTGTTTCTACGGCCCGTAGAAGGCCCATTGTTTCTACGGCCCGTAGAAGGCCCACTGTTTCTACGACCCGTAGAAGGCCCACTGTTTCTATGGCCCTTAGGAGGCCCAATGTCACTACAGTAAATATTAGCCCATGGGTATTGTGGCCTAGTTTTAAAAAATAGGTTGTTGCAGCCACTAGCAAACCATGGAAAGATAACTGCACTGACTACAAGCAAACAAATAAACAAGACAACAAGGAAATAAATAAGCAAGCAACTTATGCTAGGCTATCACGGCTATTACACATATTACATCCACTGGGCATCAAAGTTCGCCACCAGTGCAAATATAGGGAACAAAGCAGCATATAAACGCCGCAACAAAACAAGTCCAGAACTAGAACCACTTCAGAAGAGCTCAAGAAACAATATCCTGGGTACCCATAATGCTGGCAAGATGCTTAGCAAGCTTATTAACTTTCTCTTGTTTGGCGCTTAAATCCTCCAGCGCTTGTTGTTGCACAAGAAAGCATGCATCTGAATTCTGCAGGGACTTCCTCAGTCCTTCGGCTTCTTGTCACAGCACAGCTGACTGTCTTTCAGCCTGTAGCTGAGGCTGAAGAAGCCGAAGTGATTCAGGCAGCGAGTTCGAAGAGCTTGTGCTAGTGGTACTAGCCAGTAACTCAAACACTACGACTATGGGGTTTTCTCACTGTCCACAAGATCGTTTTTATCACCTTTCTTGGAGACCAACAGGGTTGTCTCACTATCTTGAACCTTATCTGCATTACTTTCTCTACCATTGCATAGTGGGGTGCTCTTCTCTAATATTCTGTTTGCATACTACAAGAGAAACAAGCAGACACATCACAGGTTTAGCTTGTAGTATACGAAACTCATTTTGGTGAACTGGTTCAGTAGTAAGGTGGACAGGATAACAACATGAAACAAACATATATCTATGTACTATGGTCACTGTATTGTCCATATCATCCTAGTTTATGTTGCCTAATCAAGATAGAGACACAGTTCAACTCATATATTTTTAAGACACAACAGCATAGACAGAATATAAGTGTGAGAAACTACACAACATTGGCAACACTTGTAATGTGCATCACATGAGAACATAATTGTTTATACAACTTAAATTGAAATCAACATAGAGCAAGAAGTTAGAACAGCAATCCAGTTAAACAAATAGGTTTAAAACATACCTGTTGCGCCATTGGAGTTTTAATTGGATCCTTCAAATTCGAAAGTAGTTGGTATGAGTAAATACAGTGATGCAACAGCAAAGGAGTATGGACCATAGCTATGGAATCTGACATGAGAACAGTTGCTCTTGTGCTTTAAACGTGGAGTTTGGGTTAGCTGTGGTGGTGTTCGTGCTTTGGGCACTGAGTAGCTTTACAAACTGCTCGTGTGGGGGTAATCTGCGGTGGACATGGTGCTTTGTCAACTAGAAGTGGGTTACTATCCGTTGGGGTTGCGGTTAGATGGGTTGTAGCTGGTTCTCTGCCCAACGGTGTAAGTGTACAATCTGCAAGAGTCTTGATTATGTGTGGTGGGGCTAGTTTGTGGGCCAGTACAACGATGGTTCTATCTGCATCGACGGGTAGCACTGTCTTTTGTGAAGAACGGGTTTTTGCTCCCTTAGATACTGCCACCACCCCCTCCAATTCAAATGGCTGATAAACAAGAAAAGAAATTGAACGTACAGACATTGCATGATAGACAGATGTGGTAATTCACATATATGTTGTCTAACCAAATAGGACAGCATGACACAATTTCACATATATGATGCCTAACTAAATAGGATAGCATGACACAATTTCAGATATATGATGGATAACTTAACAGGATATAATGGCATAATTCAACATATGATGAGTACCTAAACAGGATGACATGACAAAACTATATGATGTCTTTCTAAAATAGGTTGGCATGAAATAATTCACATACATGTTGTCTAAGTATACAGGATGGCATGATATAATTGACATAATTGATTCATATACTAAGCAGCTGGCACTCGCATGTATGATCTCTAAACTAAGAAGATGGAATTCAATATTGTGCATATGATGTCTAAACTAAGCAATGCAAGACACCATATGCATCATATGAGAAATATAAATATTGCAACTTAGAGCATAGACCTCAGGCGAGATATAGGACTGGTCATCTGTCTCTGAATCCTCCTCTGAGGAGCTCCCTATAACCATCGAGATATATGCTTCAACAGGTACCATTGCCTGCTCTAAAGACCTTGTTTTCACTCTAGATTTTTTCATAACCGGCTCAAATGGCTGATACACATGAAGAGTAGTTCAATATACACAGATTGTCAACAAATGGAATACGTAATGAAAAAAAGATGGCATGAGATAATTCACATATATGATGCCTGGCTCCATGGCGGTGCATAATTCACATATATGATAACTGGCTGAAAAACATGGCATTGCATAATTCACATATCTGATATAGAAAGCAAACAGGAGGCATTCACACAAAGCATGTCTAATCTAAGAAGATGGCATGGCAATGCAAGACACCATATGCATGATATGAGCAACATAACCCAACCAAGTTAGAGCATGCACCTCGGGAGGGGGGGATACGACTGGTCATCTGTCTCCGAATCCTCCTCTGAGGAGCTATCTGTAACCAGCAAGAAATCTGCAACGACAGGTAGCACTGACTGCTCAGAAGACCTTGTTTTCACTCCAGATTTTTCCCATGAACGACTCAAATGGCTGATGCACAGGAAGAGTAGATGAATGTATAAACATTGTTGACAAATGGAATTCATTATGGAAAAAAATATGGGACAATACAATTCACATATACGATGACTGGCTAAACAGGATGGCATTGCATGATTCACGTATATGATGCCTGGCTAAAGAAGATGGCATTGCATAATTCCCATATACTCCCTCCATTCCTAAATATTTGTCTTTTTAGAGATTTCAAATGGACTACCACATACAGATGTATATAGACATATTTTAGAGTGTAGATTCACTCATTTTGTTTCGTATGTAGTCACTTGTTGAAATCTCTAAAAAGACAAATATTTAGGAATGGTGGGAGTATGATATAGAAACCAAACAGGTGGCATTCACACAAAGAAAATCTAAACTAAGCGGATGACATATAAGATGTATAATGTAAGGAATGCAAGGCGCCACATGCATGATATGACCAACATCAGCATGCCAGGTTAGAGCAAACACCTCAGGTGGTAAACAGGCGTGGTCGGCTCCTTCTGAATCCCCATCTGAACAGTTATCTTCCTCTGGAATACAATCTAGAAATGTAGGGGGGGCACTTCGCCCACCATGGAGCGGCGTCTGCATGACATTATATTCCCATGCAGCGGTCTTCTCTTTTTCTCTACATGTTAAGTACGATTGTGTACAATATCTGACATGCATAATAAAAAAATAGTTAGATTTTGTAAGGCCTAAGGGGTGCATGCAAAAATCAAGACTGATGGTAGCAAAGAGTGGATGGATCCAAAACTAATGATAGCGGGTAGATTATAGCTTCAGTTTTAAAAGATAGACAGTGGATCATCTATTGTTTGTTGCCCACCCAACATGAACCACATAGAAGACCCCAGATGAACCAGATAGTAGACAGATACTATTTGTTGCTGGCTCGATATGAGACCCATGGGCATTTCAAAACTCAAGTTTGAACTATAAAGTAGCAGGTAATAATAACCGATGTATAACGTAAGCAAACACGAAAGACTGCGACCTCTCTTCCGGAACTGTGTAGTCCTCAAGTTCATCTGCTCAGTCGATGATGGTAATGCAGTTAGCGTGGCTGCCGGCAACAAGGAAGATGATCTGCTGCAGTGAACACTTATGTCGATGGTGCACCTCAGGTGGGGTGGATGACGGCACGGCAGGAGCAGGACATAACACACAAAGTTTTCTTTCACGCTTATCTGAAAATGAAGTAAATCTGTAAGGGCTCCTTAGAATTGGAGGATTCTATAAATGCAGGGACAGGAAAAACACAGGAATAGGATAGGAATGCATGTGCAAAACAGAGCATTTGGAAACATAGGATTTCAGTCAACCTGGGTGTTTGGTTCACATGAATTGGAAGAACACAGGAATGGAGAAACATGGTCAAATTAAAGTCAAACCACGTGAAAATGAAAAAAAATAAGAATCTTATTATGCCAGTAATGCAATTAGTTCTGTTCTCCATGCATATTAATTTGAAAAGGACGTCCAAGTGAATAAAATTCCTACGTTTTTTCTTCGAAAGAGACACCAAAGGAAAAAATCCTCCAGTTTTGCTTTGCTCCACTCCTTCTAATAGATTTGCATGAATAGTAGTTCCATAGCAAAGGATCCCTGAGGGATCGACATGAATGCAGAGTAACAAAGTGATGCGACGAGTGTACAACCTCTTTGGCATAGCCTTGTGGACCTCAGCATCATTGGGTTGGACGTGGAGGATGGTGCTGATGCTGGTGTGACTGTCGGAGGCGGGGAAGAAGATCCGAGGCCTCTAGAAACGGCACCGAGGGTACTGCTCCGCTGTGATGGACGGTTCCATCGTTGGAGCAGCTTTGGTGAGGTGTACGGCGACGAGGCTGAAGCAGGACAAGACAGACAATGTTAATCTGAAGTGGGACCCTAATATCATCTGCAATAGATGATGTAAAATACATCACCAAAAAGTGCTAGATGTAAAACGCATCAGCTGCGCCACGGCCGCTCCGACAGATGCTGTAAGTACTGTTCACTCTGAACTTAACTGAAAAAAATGAACTTTACAGTCAAAACTGAATTTTACTTTCGAAACTGATTGAACTAGTAGCAGAGCATTGCAATAGATGTTTAGGGCATTCAAGCACTAGTAGCAGAGAAGAAGTGATCTAAATCAGAAGACGCTCGAGCAGGGAACGCACTAGCAGAGAGCAAGTCGTGCAGTAGCACCGCGAGCGAGTGCTAAAGCAGCAACTCCTGTAGCTGCCGAAGGTCGTGCAGCAGCAGCAGCAGCACAAGCGAGAGCAAGAGTAGAGCAGCAGCACGAACGAAAGCAAGAGCAGTGCAGCAGCGCGACCGACAGCAAGAACAGAGCCGTAGCGCGAGCGAGAGTCGGAGCAGCTGCAGCTAGTGCCGTTGTGGAAGTCGCCGCCGAGGAAGCAACGACATGGGGGAGAGACGCCGTGGATGATATGGTCGGCGATGGTGTCGTCGATGGAGGCCCGCCATGTCTGCTCGGTATCGAGCACCGACAACCCTGTGAGATTGAATAAAAGATAAAATGCAGCGGTGTGTGCAGAACCTCCTTGGTGGCGCCGAGTTGGCCTCGGCTTCATCAGAGGAATTGGTGAGGGTGCTGCGGTTCCGGTGGGGCAGGTCAAGACGGCACTATGGTGATTGAGGTGGCATGATAGACGAGGTGAACATCGGGGCAGCTCCTTGGAAGTGGAGGACGGGGCGGCTAATCTAGCGGGACGACGAGATCGACAATGAATGCTCATCCGGTGCGGTGGATGAGGGACGACGAGCTGTTGCAGTGGACGACGTAGTCGGGGAAGAGTCTCCGGCTGGGCGGCGGTCGGGAGGCTGACGGAGGAGCGTGGGGTTTCGCGGGTTTTGGCGGCCGCGGTGTACAAATGGCGGGCGAAGGGGGAAGGGGGAGCCAAGCTTAGGGATGCGCTTGTCTGAAATGTAGGGTAAGTTACCAGCGTACCCCCACCGGTTTTGACACCGCGACATGGAGCTTCATTTTCGGTTAAGGGGTAGAAGGGGGATTTCGCGTGTCTGGGCTGCAGGACCAATTTCGGTTGAGGAGGGAGTTCTCACGCTCATCGAAATTTCAGGATAACAAGGCGCGACGCGGGTTGAAGAGGCGGGACTTTCCAAGCAGGTGAGACAAAAGATACTTGAGCTTGAAAATTTTAGGATAACAAGGTGCGGATTCCTTGTTCGGCAGAACAAACTTAACATGTAAAAAAACAATTCATACAAGACACAAGAGAGTCATGTCCCCTTTTACTATATTGCTATAGATGCCATTGAAAAAACTACAAGAAAAATGTAAAAAAAAATCCGAAGAACAAGATTACCCTGCATGGTACCAAATCGATTCGCACTTCCCTCAACAACAACAAAAAACAAATCAACTCCCACCAAAAGAAAGAGTAGTGTCCCTTTTTATATGATTACAAATGCTAGGATATCGAATTTCAATTTTTGAATCCATGTTATGTTGAATTCGAATATATCGTTAGGTGACCTTGTGGTTTATAATTGATGTAGTCGTACATATTGATCTTCCATCATATATGAACAATTTACTCCACCATGTGAACATATATATTGTCGTCTACCATATGGACTAAATTTCAATCAATTTTCCTTATTTGAATACGATTGTTGTCAAGTTATACAATAATTTAAATATTATCTTGATAACAAAAAACATGCATATAGCAGTAATCATATTTCACTATGAACTACATGTACCATGCTCTCCAATTCAAATATGTGTATCCATTTTATGTTGAATTCAAATCATAGTACATTATTGGTCTAGGTAGTGAGATGTTCGGGATAATCTAAACCATGTTTTCATATGTATAATTTTTGGCTGAATTGGGACAAGTTTTGGTATAAGCTTCTTGCAAAACCGGAGATTCTCTCAACAAGCCTCGTGGTTCCGAGAGGGAACGTGTCACCTTTGAGTGCGAAATGATATACGCTGCCCCCCTGATTTTCCTTACAGAGGCAACATAGAGCTATATGAGTGCCCTGTTAAATTTTGGAATTATTTCGGGTTCGTTTGGCCTTTTTATACATTAATTGAGTTTCTGAACTTTTAATGTGCATAATCTAAATATGAACTACATGCACATGCTCCGGTGCACCAAAGTTGGTTGAAAAATCACATGTGTGTCCTTGGTTGAATTTCTAGGTCCCATGGAAGAAATGAGAATGAAATTCAAACATCTGGGCGTCGTGACTCGGCTGAGAACATCGAGAAACTTAGATTTTAAATTCATGTAAATCCAAAACTCGCCTGGAAATCATGAAACTTGGCATGGTGTCATGTCATGGCACTAACATGTTGTGGTAAAAAAATTGGGCCGATTTGGAAGCTCGTGGTTCTAAGAGGGAACGTGCCACCTTTGAGTGTGAAACGATATACGCTGCCCCCCCTTGAGTTTCTTAACAAAGGCAACATAGAACTACATGAGTGCCCTGTTAAATTTTGGAATTATTCTGGGTTCGTTTGTCGTTTTTTATACATTAATTGAGTTTCTGGTCATTTAATGTGCATAAGTCAAATTTGAACTACAAGCACATGCTCTCGCGCACCAAAGTTGGTTGAAAAATCACATTTGTGTCCTCGGGTGAATTTCTAGGTCCCATGCAAGAAACGAGAATAAAATTCAAACATTTGGGCATCGTGGCTCGGCCGAGAACATTGAGAAACTTGGTTTTAAAATTCTTGTAAATCCAAAACACGTCTGAAAATCATCAAACTTGGCATGGGTGTCATGTCATGGTACTACCATGCTGTGGTAAAAAAAATTGGCCAAATAGGAACAGAATTTTGTATAAGCTTGTTGCAAACCGAAGCTTCTCTCAAGAAGGCTCGTGGTTCTGAGAGGGAATGTGCCACCTTTGAGTGCGAAACGATATACGCTGTCCCCCTTGAGTTTATTTACAAATGCAACATAGAACTACATGAGTGCCCTGTTAAATTTTGGAATTATTCCGGCTTCGTTTGGCCTTATTTACACATTAATTGAGTTTTTGGTCATTTAATGTGCATAATTCAAATTTGAACTACAAGCACATGTTCCCGTGCACCAAAGTTGGTTGAAAAATCACATTTGTGTCCTCGGGTGAATTTCTAGGTCCCATGCAAAAAATGAGAATAAAATTCAAACAACTGGGCATCATGGCTCGGTCGAGAACATTGAGAAACTTGGTTTTAAAATCATGAAACTTGGCATGGTGTCATGACATGGTAGTACCAAGCCGTGGTAAAAAAATTGGCCGAATAGGAACAAATTTTGGTATAAGCTTCTTGCGAATTGGAGCTTCTCTCAAGAAGGCTCGTGGTTCTGGGAGGGAACGTGTCACCTTTGTGTGCATAATTCAAATTTGAAATATAAGCACATGTTCTAGTGCACCAAAGTTGGTTGAAAAATCACATGTGTGTCCTGGGTAAATTTCTAGGTTCCATGCAAGAAACAGGAATGAAATTCAAAATTCTGGGCGTCGTGGCTGGGCTGGAAACATTAAGAAACTTAGTTTTTTAATTCCTGTAAATCCAAAACACGCATGAAAATAATGTAACTTGGCTTGGTGCCATGACATGGCACCAACATGCTGTGGTAATTTTGCAGTCCGATTTGCGAAGGTGCACACATTAACAATCAACAAAGTCATTTTGGAACAAGTGTTGTCACCTTACAATCGGAAACACAAGTATTATTGAAATCGTGGGCGTTCTATTTACTACCATTTACGTGCCGCCACACGTCCCCATTTTTTATTAGCTAGGAGGCGTCGTGCAGGGTAGCTATTTGAGTACGAGAGGCGTGCGATCAGACCCCTGCGCATGCTTATCGGGAGGAGAGCCCTTTGACCTCCATGTGCCGTCCACCTCTCTCCCAAGGTCTCCATTAATGGCGCCCGAGCCTCTATTTAATGGCCTGGCTATGTCTCACTCGACTGAGATTTAAGAGAGAAAAAAGAAAATCTGAAAGCACGGATCTTGATGTAAGATCCGACGGACCTATATAGCATCTACTGTGACTTATAGCAAGACTGACGAATATATAAGGACGATTAATTGTCTTACATAATTAGAAAGATAATTAAAAAAGCCACATGCGGCTACACCCGAAATACACAAGGGCAAAAGAAGAAGGAAGACAAGGATCTGGCTCGCTGATCTCTACTTTCTTGATGCGTTGCTGCAGGCCACGGGAACTATTCTCTGCGGCGAGCGGCGATGAGCTCTTTTGTTTCCTCAAGACGCTGCTTGAGAACATCCACAGATTCCTCCATCAGCCTTTGGCGCTCGTTGCGGAGCATGTCATTCTCATCCATAAGTTTCTTGATGATGACGCCGGTCCTCTTCAACAAGGCACTGGTCCCCTCCTGCTGGTCTGTACTTCGGACGATCTTCGCCCTCAGCAGGCCGCGCTCAGCCCGGAGCCTCTCATTGCCCTCCCTTAGTTGCTAGATGACACCGGTAGCTTGTTCAAACGAGGTGTTCATGTCGTCCTGCAACCTCGCCCAGCCGGAGATCTGATCCATCTGGCTATGGACGATCGCATGCATGCGCCATAACAGTCGTCGCCTGCTCGCGAGAAATTTTACCAGACCGCCGCGGCACGGCGGGACATCTCTACTGCATTCGCGGCACGGCGGGACATCTCTGCTGCATCCGCGGCGCGGCCGGACCAGTCTGTTGCATCGACGGCGCAGCGGGACCTCCGTGCTGCTTTAGTGGCACGGCGGGACCTCTGTGCTGCTACTTCCACGCGGCGGGACATGTCGGATGCTTTCACATCGAGGCGGGACATCTCTCGTGCTTCCGCTTCCATGCTCGCCTCTCCCTGGTGGTAATCTCTCGACCCAGAACTCACGCTGGCCATGGCAGACGCAAGGGAAGGATGTTGAATGACTTGTTTGTTTTTGTGTATGAGGAGTTGAGGAGGAATGTGCAGTCATCTTGGCATACTAGTATTTATAACCGAGTACTAATACGCTCCTAAGTGGGAAACCGTTTAGGTTGTGATCGGTGTGAACAGGTTTGCAATTCAATATAGCGTGGTACTAATACGCTCCTAAGTGGGAAACCGTTTAGGTTGTGATCGATGTGAACAGGTTTGCAATTCAATATAGCGTGGAGTAATTTGGAATGTGACGAGACGCAAGCTCAAAATTTATTGAAGGTTCTAGTTTCGAAGTGCGGCACTATTCTCGGATGGCGTTAGGTGGGCACGTGTTCTCGGCCGTGGTGTAGCATATGCCATGGTAGTTCTTTTTCTACTGTTGTGTACGTGCAATAATTGGCACCGTCGTATACATCTCTTACGGTTAATGGGGCGTTCGACAGGAATAGCCGCGTGGCGAGCTATAGGCTAGTCTTTTTTTCAGACGCATTAAACCTATCTCTCAGGACTTCTCGCACGCACCATCGTGCCACCCACAAAAACTTGTACTCTGAGTTTAGTACGTCATACAGGAAGAGAAGAGGTGCACGCATGCACTCGTTCTCTCACACATGTGTCTGTTTTTTCTCGAAAAGGAGGATGATGACCCCCGGCCTCTGCATCTGGGAGTCACACACGCATCTATAGCTACAAATTGTAGTGCTCTCAACCATCCGATTGGCTCTATCATGGATGTACCTATATACTAAAACATGTCTAGATACATCTATATTTTGACAAATGTAAGGCATGTACTGTGGAACGGAGGGAGTGCTTGTCATCAAAATGGATTAAAAGGGACGTATCTAGAACTAAAATACGTCTACATACATCTCCTTTTATCCATTTTGATGACAAGTACTACTTCTTACCCAAAAGAACTTTATATCCAACAGACACAAAATATCCGTTCGACTGTTGGAAATTACTGATCTGATGTCGAAGTAATTGCTACATTACCACCAAAACTCACCATTTCTTAAGCTAAAGTAGACCGAGGTAATACCTATATTAGCATATTACTAAGATAAATAGAAGGCACTGTAGAAACATTTAGGACGTGATCTTGTCAATCTGAATGTGGAGGGACACCAGCTTAGCCCCGGCCAGCAGATTGGGCGGAACTGTGAAGAAGGTCAGCTCCTGCACGTTGACGTTGTTGGGATCCTTGCTGCTTGTCACCTCCATTTCCACCTTGATGGCATCGGTCGTGCCTTTGGGCTCCCCCGGCGGGTCGTTCGCCCACAACTTGGCCACGTAGTGCGGCAGTGGGGACGCCCCCGCTCTGATGCAGATGACCGACACGGCCATAGGCGCGCCGATGTCGAGCACGCCGCTGACCAAGAAAAACATTCGGCCGTCCTCCTCCGCGAACAGCAAGAGCCGTGGCTCCGACAGTGGCACTTGCAGCTGGAGCACCTTGCCGTACTAGATCCTGTGCACAAGCATGGGATGTGCGGTGCTGATGTGGTGGTAGAGCGCCGGAGGCAGGCCTTCATAGCCGCAGATGGGCACGGGGCATTTGCAGGGCGCGAGCGGACACACGCTCTGGTGATCGGCGAGCTTGTGGTAAGTGACGTAGAGCCCACAGCCTTCGTGCGGGCACTCCACCCTCACCGACGAAAGGACGGCGTCCACCGCCGTGTTCCGCATCTCGAAGCCACCGCCGCGCTCGCACTTCTGGCACTGCCGCTGGTTCCCAGGGTGCTCGACGCGGCAGTCCGCACAGGCCAGGTGCCCTCCCTTGCACTGCAGAAATCAATCAAACAACACATCAATCAAGAAACCTGCACCTTGCTCAATCAGCCGAATGGACGAGGTGTATTCGAACCTCATACACTGGAGGCGTCAAGGGGTGGAGGCACAAGGGGCAGGGGAGCACGATGAGGTCCATCGAGACCTTAGAGAGCTCCATCGCTGGGTCCTGTTCGGTCTGCATGATCTCGCCCTCCTCATGCACAACCATCTCTCGCTTGGGCCGGGGCATTACAAAGCTTTATCGTCACATATTTTATACTACTTCAAGGTGCATTAAATCAACACATGCAAGTATCAAAAGGAGAGTCACGACATGCATGCATGCATTGTAATTAATGCATCGGTAAACGCAAATTATTGAAATATATCGAGTGTAGTGCTTTGATGTGTCGCGTCAACTCGTACATCAACAAGAAGTTTGATTATCCTCTCCCTCGCGGACTTAACTGCACCTGCCTTTGGCTGTATGACGGGTTGGCCACCCACCTATCGGGCCCACCTGTCATACACGCAAAGGCAGGAGCATCCCTCCATCGCCCATGAGCGTGGTGGCTGGCAAGACTAGGAGAAGCTTTCGCTACACGCTCTCCCTCCCGCACATGGTGGACATGTAGCAGTTCAATCGGTGTCAGATGGCCAAAAGCGTACTGTAATACTCCTCCAATGCAGTAGTACTCCATCATTGTTCGACTTCCCTAAGAGGCGAAGAGACAAGCGCAGCCCGGACGCTCGTGTGGCAGTTTCATGTGTAGAGTAGTCTAGGATAGTGTGTACCGTGCATGTAAGCTTAAAATCATTGGGGTCGGCTCCATGCTATGTGGCCGTCTCGAAGTTTTTTTAAAAAATTAAAATGGTCTTCTGGCCCTACCTGTCACCCTGGTGATTGTAGCTTGCACGCTCATCTGGTCAAGACAGGAATATATATTTTAATTTGTGGTGGGTAAATGTTAGAGGTCGCAGCAAATATATTGTACATTGCGGGTCTTTCAGCCAAGTTTAGAGGCAAGCATGTGGGTCCAGTGCTATGATGTGTCGCGTCAACTCGTACAACGAGGAGAAGCTTGATTTTACTACTACACGCCTTCTCCCTCTCCCATGCGCGCGGTTGCTCGCAAACGAGGACAGGCTTTTGCTTAGTAGTACTTCTACAACAAGCTATCCCTCCCGCTCGCGGTGGACGGACATGCAGCAGTGGATTTGACATTGTAGAAGCAGTAGTAGTAACATCATTGTTCGTCTTCTCGAAGTGGCGAAGAGCCAAGCGCAACCCGAACGTGGTAGTTGCGAATATTGGAGCACGCATATAGCCAGGCTCTTGCATGAGACAAAATTGCCATGTGAGCCCACTATTGTACTAGTACATACAACTACTTGCTAGTATAGCCCTGTAAACTAGAAAGGAGTATTTGCCCTTCTAGATATTTCAACAAGTGACTAGACTACACCGAGATGGAGTACATATGGAGCAAAATGAGTGAATCTGCACCGTAAATAAATATGTAGTTCTATCATTTTCCTCTCTGAGGTGCACAATATTGAATATACTGACTAGTCTCTTTTTGACACACATTTATGTTTTTTTACACAGTACAGACGCAAGCACTCATATACACGCGCATACACTCACCCCTATGAACGCACACACGCACGCCACTATCATCTTGAAATTTATGAAGTCACCATAGGCACCTCGTCGTCGACAGGAACGTCTGCTGACTCCTGACACGCGATAGACGCGAGTGGCAGTCGCCTCCATAGGTGCTTGAATGCAAAGGAAGGAGAGGGTAGCGGTTCCCGAGACGTTGAACGGTCAATGATGCATCCTCAATTACATGCAGATGGAATTAATTGGAGAAGCAAAATAGAGCCAGCACGATGTGAATGCAACAGAGTTTGGACTCTCATATAAAGGCGCCCCACCACTCCAATCCATCTACTCCCAAGTCTCTGCGCAACACTGCTCACTCCAATCCAAGACCAAAAGTGACCAGAAGCCACAAGCACCTATGGAGGCGATGGACGCGAGCGGCAGTCGGCTGTGCCAAATCATCCAAGGCGCCAGCCTGCGGCCCCGCACCATGCAGCGTTTCCAGACGGTGCTGGCGACCGCCACATTGTAGCCCTCGCCGACGCGGGCTTTACCTCTCGCATGTACGACATGATGGTCAACTCCATCCGCAAGTTCACTGCCGTCAAGAAGCGCGCGGACGACCTTGCCGTACTGCTCCAGCCCGCGCGCCCATGCTCCTCATTGCCTGCCACCCTCATCGGCCTCCATGGTGATGAACTCTTTCAAGCCCTGGTGGCCCTCCAGGTGCCGGAGGTCGCGACGAAGAATGTGCACCTCGAGGCCGCGCTCGCCGCGCAGTGCCTCGCCATGCAAGAAACCGTTGACCTGCACATCCACGTCTACGAGGAAATTGTCTACATAGGCCACTACAAGGAAAGCGAGGACAGAAAGACATTGGCCTTCTTCCAACGGCTGGAATCTTTGGACGCCATTGTTCAGAAGCACGTCGACCTGGCCACGAAAGACGTTGCTACTTAGGCGCCGTTCGGTGGGCCGACGCCCTGAGTCTAGGAGCTGGATGTCGTCGATGGATGCATCTCTTCTTCTTGCCTCCTGTAACCAGCACTGCATCGCCTCATGGCCTTAATGTTTTATTAGTATAGTACTCCCTCCATTCCCAAATATAAGTCTTTCTAAAGATTCCAGCAAGTGACTACTACATACAGAGCAAAATGAGTGAATCTACACTCTAAACTATGTCTACATACATCTGTATGATGTATTCCATTTGAAATAGTATCTAAAAAGGCTTATATTTAGGAACAGAGGGAGTATATGGCATTTTTATTCCAGTTGTAACGTTTTCACTGTGAGGTGGGGCCGTAGTTGAGCAAACCCACCCCGCCCACCGGGCGTCGGCCGAGTTTAGAATTAGAAGAGAGAAACGAGGGAGGAGAGCTAGCTGTAGCATGGACGCTCTTGTCAGATGGGACTCGTGTTAATAGAATAGGAGTACTGAGCACTCGTGACTTTTTTGAGGGAAAAATTAGTCGTATGTCTAGTACCACTAGTTGGGTGCGTGCGACCTATAACTGTCATCACTTTAGGTCTCCTTTTCAAACCGCAGCTATGCTTCACAGTACATATTTTTTCATGCATTTATCCTCCTATATGTACTCCTAGGCTATTTCCACGTGCTCCCATTCACCGACATGTGGGACATAGAGCATCTAGGTCGTAGTGCATGCACGACTCGGAGCATATGCCGGGGTACTTTACATTTCAGACCTCGCGAATTACATGCAAACCCCCCGCAGAAGAATAAATAAATGAATGAATTACTACATGAAACCGGATTATTTTCGTAGAAACCAGAGCACGTTCAATAAATTTTGGACATAACACGCTTATAAAAAATGACCGGACCTAAACCAGTCTAAGGGCCTCTTTGATTTTTCCCGCAAAAAAGGGCCTCTTTGATTCGCAGGATACTGAAAACACAGGAATGGGGAAACTATGATGGTGATGAACCGAGACGAGGAGAACTCTAACTCAGTTAGAGGTTAGAGTTAGATTCTAACCCTGAACTAACTCTAAACCAAAGAGGTGTATGGATGGCAGGGTTAGATTGACAATAAATGCTCTTTCTCAATCATTTGACTACTTTGGACCCTATTTCCTGCCGGATTTGGTGTGGCCGGCTCTTCGGTGGCCTCCTCCCACTCACAATTGACATAAACGAACCATCTTTACAAATCAAGCATGCAAAAAATGATAATTTTTACTTTGTCCATACAAATGCGATATCCCACTTAAACATACAAGTCGTCAATCAAGCTTCACAAAAAAAAACACTCCATGAAACAAAGCATGAGCTAACTCATCACGAAAGTCATTCACGATAGGGAGGGAGCCCGGAGCCCCTCATGCGCCGAGGGAGGATCTCGCCATCGTCGCTCTGGAGGAAGGCTCTGTAGAGCCCAAGCCCCGGGAACCCCTCCGACGCTGGCCCTTGCGAGTTGAGGTCGACACCGGCATGGGTAGCAGGGCCGCTTGCCGCCGACTGGGAACTTAATCTTTGGGCCTCTAGAAATAATGCAAGCCTCTAACTAAAATACCTAGAAAGGTGAACTGAATTTTTGGACCTCTAGAAATAATGCAAGCCTGAAACTGAAATACCTAGAAAGGTGAACTAAATCTTTGGGCCTCTAGAAATAATGCAAGCCTGAAACTGAAATACCTAGAAAGGTGAACTGAATCTTTGGGCCTCTAGAAAGATTTATTACCTCCTCAAGCATCATCAAACAATTCCATGCGTGCACCACAAATCTATACCAAGTTTGATCAGGATCTACTTTTCCAAATCAGGGTTAGAGCTAGAGCGAGCAAGATCAATGATATGGCTATGAGACAGAGAAGGAACGGACAAACTCACCCCTCTCGCGACCTCCCTGGTAGATGTGTTGCTGTCACGCACGACAGAGGGAGAAAAACGACCGGTGAAGGGGGAGCGGGGCGACCTTCGAAGGCTGGAGGGAGAGGGCAGCCGGAGTAGGGCGGCGGAGGTCGGAAGGAGAGGGCGGCCGGAGGAGAGAGAGAGCGAGCGGCGCTTGGGCAGGCGGCCCTATGGGAAACAGAGAGGAGTTGTGCGAGAGGGGGGGAGAAATCTGGTGCGGGCAGGGGAGATTTTTTTAGTTCTCTTTTAGTGGGCCCGAGGATAACTAACCCAATTAGAACCTCTCCACCGGGCTAGTTTTTTTAGCTGGGTTAGAGCAAACTAGCTCAAACTAACCCCTCTTGTTTCGATAAGTTGAGGCTATTTCAACCCAAACTAGCTCTAACTCAGGGATCCAAACAAAGAGTGTTACTGTACATGCTACAGTGTGGACCGTAGCACATTGTTTTTTATGGCCATATCACCACATTGTTTTCTACTGCTGGCTCACTAGGCTACCATGGTTCGCACTGCTGGTTCACTGGGCTGCCGTGGTTCGCACTGCTAGTTCACTGGGCTGCCATGGTTCGCACTCCTCCGACCTGAGTAGTAGTAGTACTAGTATATACCGCATCATTCTTTGCTCCTTCTTACTACTCTGACATGTGGGAGAACCAGCATCCGGGTCGACATGTCATGCACCAGATTAGAGTGTGGAACGGAAGGGGGCATCACTCCGGTCGGAGCGCTAGTAATTCATGACTATAGTGAGTGGTCATATCATGAGTCTTTCCAGCAGTAACACGCCGTCAAATCGCACAGCCCGACCTTTCCAGCAGTATGTTTGAGAAACCGCCACTCGCTCACCCTCCTTGCCTCCCTGTCAAACCGCCTACCCGAAAACCGTCGCACGTACTGCCCGGGAAAAGCCCCGCCCTCAACTTTTAACTACGTGAAAATAGTTCGAGCTTGTTTGTTCTATATAAATATAGTACTTACTGTATGTTTATTCATCTGTGGGGTTGTTCAATGAATGGAGGGGCGGGGAGCACAAGTGAACAATACTAGTTCTACTAGTAGTAAGTAGGAGTCGTACAGTAGTCACCTTAAATAGAGAGTTTCTTTTCTTTAATGCCACGTACACAAATTGAAACGCTTGTTGTGGAGAGAAAAAGATAATCACTCCACTATATATGTACGTAGGGGCCTGAGCGCTTGCTTTACTAGGGTTGCTCTCTTCATTCTCTCATCCTCTCCAGATATAAACAAGACAGCGGTAGCGACGTTTTCTCTCTGCTCACCGCTGGTCACAGATCCGGCCGGATCCCTTCGGCCGGTGTGTGTAGAGGACTAAAAGGTGCATCGTTCACGCGGTCATCGCCGCCGAGGGAGGAAACCCACAGCTATCGGAGGGGCCCAATCCTCTGCCCGTGACGTTCTCTCCGACACAGCACCGGCTCGGGAGGTCCTCCGACCCTTCTTCCTCCCTGCCATATTGTCCGCAGATCCGACCTGTCGCCGCCGACATCCCGACGACCCTCAGGTATAAGTTCTTCGAAAGCGGCCTTGCTCTACTGCCCCAGCTCCCCATGTGTCTGCATGTGCATCTTTTTCTACTCCCATCAGCTCTTCCAAAGCCACCTAAATTTTTAGTATTATTAGAGGTAAAGCTACTTCATGCATTCGAATCTAGGGCTTTGTTTAAACAAGGAAGAAAGGGGGGAAAGTTGTAGCATGAATCTAGGACTTGATTCAAAGAGGAAATAATATGGTGAAAGTAGTAGAGACCGGATACCCAACCGGCCTCTTGGTTGAAAAGGGAAATGATGGGAAAACGCAGTACAAACTGGATAAGGAACAGATCTATTATTGGTTGAAAAATGATAGAAAGTTGCAGCCGGTGGACAAGTCAACAGAGTATGTCCAGGATTAGATTTTCTGCCCTCACATAATAAAAGGTCTCCAGGGTTAGAATTGCTGCCCTCACATAGTAAAAGGTCTCAGGATTAGATTTGCTGCCCTCATATAGTAAAAGGTCTCCAGGATTAGATTTGCTGCCCTCGCATAGTAAAAGGTCTCCAGGATTAGAATTGTTGCCCTCACATAGTAAAAGGTCTCAGGATTAGATTTGCTGCCCTCACATAGTAAAAGGTCTCCAGGATTAGATTTGCTGCCCTCACATAGTAAAAGGTCTCCAGGATTAGATTTGTTGCCCTCACATAGTACACGGTCTCCAGGATTAGGTTTGCTGCCCTCTCATAGCATGAACAAACTCGGCATCACCACTTTATGCCTCCTTGTAGGTACATTGTGTTGATGCGTCCACTGTCGCATGTCCTTATACCAACCTTTTGTTGTTGTTAATGTAAGGGTGCATGTAAAATGAAGCGATCACAGTGTTACCTTAGGGACATGTCTAACAAGTGTTATTGTTAATCTAATGCCTCCAGTGATAAGATGCAATTAAACTGTGTTACAAATGGCACTCCTGCTGTTTTCCCTAGTATGATAAGTAAGTTGCTCCTTTACGCTGCTGAGTGTCCTAGTGTCCCCACGGTCCCATGCCCTTAAACCAACTCTTTAGCTGTTGTTGATTTACTGTGTCTGTTAAACAAGCAATGCTACCATTAAAGTAATCCCATATTTGAGTAATCTCATTGTTGATCATAATGCTTCTGGTAACATGAAGCATTGCTGACGTTTTAAAATTTCTACTATCCTTGCGTGATTGCCATGAACATAATTAAGATGCTTCTTTTCATTTTGTATATGTTTCGTATATTCTTATTGACCAGCAACTGTTTACTTTCTATATTTTTGTGCAGATAGGGATATCCATTTCACCTTCTTGCTATTGTGACCTTTTGGTGAACTACACAAAACACTTTTTTTTTGAATGAGTGTCTTGTGCAGTTCAACTAAAATGTCACATGGGCAACATCTCTCAATTTTGGTGGAACTGCACAAAATGGTGATTGGAGTTTCCAAAATCTTCGTCAAGTTTTGCTGGTAATCTCGTGCAACATTTTATTAGCCTTTGCAAGATGAGTCGTCACTGTCACCACAATGGCACTTTATTTTAGTGGAACTGCACAAAAGGATAAGAAAATTATAGTTGCACCTTACATGAGCCGGACAGCCAACCTTAATGTTCCTCAATCTTAGTGCAACTACTAAAGAAGAACCTGCCAGCTCACGAGAGCAAGTACTTCTTGCTAGCTGAATGATGCAATCTTTACTTCATTTCAGGTGAACTGGAGAAAAAGGTGCATGAATTGAATCATGGAGCTGGAGGCTGACCTAATCCTAGTGGAGCTGCAGGTTGAGTTCAAGGAGGCCACTATTAAAATGAAATCATGCTCTTCTTGTTTGTGATGTGCAAACAGGAATACTCAACTACAGATGTTGTGATGGTCAAGAGCATTCGCCAAGTTCTTCGATTGTATGACATGGCTAGCCAAGATGGATTTAATCTTGATATTCACTTTATCAAAAGGCTCTAATGGGTTGGTTCTGAATCTTGCAAGCTGGGAATCAATGAGATGTGTAGGCATCTTTGTTGTACTTATTATTTGAATCTTATTTGTCGGTTCTGAATCTTGCAAGCTGGGAATCAATGAGATGTGTAGGCATCTTTGTTGTACTTATTATTTGGATCTTATTTGTTGGTTCTGAATCTTGCAAGCTGGGAATCAATGAGATGTGTAGGCATCTTTGTTGTACTTATTATTTGGATGTTATTTGTTGGTTCTGAATCTTGCAAGATGGGAAACACGGCATGATGATGCAGAGGACAACAACCATAACAAACAGTTCAAACTTGGTAGTATTATCTTTGTGAAAGTGCGACAAATGTGCCGATCATGTGCGTCCTGAGAATAATAATTCTAATTGTTGTGCATGTTGATCCTGTGGCACTGATAGAACGAGCCAATGCATAGCTTGTTTTAAGTATAAATTTCTATTAAAGCTAATTAAATTTAAGTAAAGAGACCACTAACTCATGTTATTACAGTACCAATACAGACTCACTCGTGAACCAACGTGTGGCTGGAGTAGGTTTCTTAATGGAGGTGTTTGAATGCGTCAAGGGTGCATCTTCTGCCGGGCGTGCAGCGAACGAGGGAGGGGTAGTAACTATTGTCGCATGTACACACTCAGTTTACTATTGAATCTAGTTCCCCAAGAGCTGAAAAATGAACTGCTGCCGCCGCCTACACACTCGTTCACTTGAAGAGACTCCAATGGCGATCCGAGGGGTGAGCCTGCTGGATATGGACTTCAGCAAGGAGTTCCCCTTTGAGTTCGTCGTTCAGTCCTATGGCTGCACCAAGTTGAATGTGATGTACACCAACGATCTGAACTCGGTGAAGCTCTGCCTCGCCGAGTTCAAGCAGTACCTACAAGATGAGAAAGCACAAGGTTGCAGGACTAGACCTTGTGCCCATCCATTCGTCTCCTGACAGGGACCAGCGGATCGCCGTCGCCCAGGTATGTGTGAGGGACAAGGTTCTCATCTACCACTTCTGTAGGGCCATCAGAGGTTCTGGAGCATTCGCCCATTTCATCGGCAGCGCCGACTGCACCTTCGCTACCATGGAGAGAAGGAAGAACGCGACGATTCGGCCATCTGGTGCAACAAGCTTATCGACATCTAGAAGCAATACAAGATCATCAGCAACGGGCAGGAGAAGGACTCCGTGGTTGACCTCGCTGAGACCATCATCAACCCCTGATATGCCAACATGAAAGAAGACAACGATACCAAGGACCTGAACATGTGGGAGGTACCTCTGAATCTAGCATACATAACCTATGTGGCCAAGGACGCATACGCATGCTACGACATGTACAGGCAGATCTTGGACATGAGGGTGTGTTTGCTTCTCGTAACCAACGAGTACATGGACAACCGTAGCGTCATGATCAAGTGTGCCGGGAAGGTCTAGATGTTGTACTTCATCTGTTTATAAGCACCTTTATCATCTGAGTGTTTCATGCATTAGCCTAGGTGTCGTAATTATCTGTTTTGTCCGAAATATTTATTTTAAGAACCCATTAACCTGATTGCTTTTTTAGTGACTATTTGCTTATGTATGTAACTAGTTCACTAGTCCGTTAAAAAAACAAGTTCACTTGGCTGCCATGCTTTGAATCTCCTTCCTCCCAACATATTCCCCTCCTCAGGTGGACCCAGCAGGTCTCTGAATTTTCTCCCACTTTCTTTATCGATGTAAATTGAGTTTTCTCCCAGTACTTTTCCCTAGAACCAACTCAACTGTCCCACGTCTAGCCTAAAAAATAATAATACCCCACGTACTATTAACTCAGCAAATTTAAATGATATTTTATTTTGTAAGTTGAAAGTTCTTACAAAATAATAATAATAATTGTTTATATATAACTTGGCAAGTTAACTCCTAGTGATTGCGTACATAAGCTTGCAAAGATTTTACTGACCAATGCAGTAATAGATGTGCAATCATGTGTTTATGTTTTTATAACATTTCTTCGTCTAGCCCAACATGATATTTTCACCCAGCCCAGCAAGTCTGTGGATTTCAAGAAAAATGCAAATGGGATTTAAATTCTACCATACATATAAACGGGCTGCATAGATGCTACATCATTGTTTCACCCAGCCCACCAAATGGACTAAAAAACAAATGGACTAGCTGACATGTGGGCCAGTAGGTCGAAGCCTAAGAAGGCATTGGATTTACATCCAACGGTCGGCATTCTTCTTCAATCTCTCGTCTTCTTCCCCCAGCGCTGCCGGGACCGCTTGCTCCAGCCTTCGGCGTCCAGCGGCGTTGTTTTGTGCTCCTCAACGAAACGCTACCCCGCCGACGGCTAGGCCATCCCTCCACTCCGCACCTCCTGTTATTCTCTGCCGAGTGTAGGCCCACCCCGCACCCGAACCTGTCAAGTTTCCCACTCTTCTCCGTTTGCGACTCCACTACCGCGTCTTCCCCATCTCTGGGTCATTCCAGTCTGGGGCCTCGCCATCGTCCATCGCCTCGGTCCGCTCGGCGCGCCATGGTCAACATACGAGAGTCATCGGAAGAGTACTGTACGTGGAGAGCCTGACGGCTGGGACCCACGAGGTCCATGGTCGCACGCAAGGAAAGTTCCTCCTTATTACGCACTGTACATGGACTGTACGTGGGAAGGGCTTCTATATTTCGCGAAAAAAATGTTCCCCCCGCTGACAGGTCGGACCCACCCGCTATATCTTCGCACGCAAGGAAGTGCCTCCTTATTACGCACAAAAAAATGAATACCACCCTGCTAGCTGGGACCCACCATAGTGGGTGGCTGACTTGTGGGCCTACTAAGTTGACGGGGACAGAGGGCTTTGTCAATTTAGTCAATATGAACGATTCTAGCTCCAATGATCGTACGATGTCCATCCAACGGCCATAGTGCTTCTTCAAGCTCTAGTCTTCTTGCTCCAGCCGCCCAAAGCAGCGCCGGTCGTGCCACATGCTCCTGCCTCTCGTGGCCAGTTGTGATGTCGCGGAGGCCTCACCACCCCCTACTACTCCCACCACTGGCCCAGGGCATCCCTCTACTCACCCACACCCCCTGTTATTCTGCGGTGACGGCAGCCTCACGCCACAGCCGAACCAGTGAACCCTCGTACTCCTCTCCGTGTGAGCATCCACTGTCGCATCTTCCCCGGCTCCGTGTCGTCCCCTTCCTAGGCCTCGCCGTTGTCCACCGCCTTGGTGCTCTCGGCACGGCGTGGTCAATGTGGTCAACGATCGACTTCCATCAGAAGAGTACTGTACGTGGAGAGGCTGACAGCTGGGTCCACGGACGCAGCTGGGTCCACGGTCACAGCCCAGTTTTTTGTGATTTGCCAAGTAAGTCGCTTTGTCAGGCCTGTTGGGCTGTAAATCTTTCAAGACAAGGAGGGCTTCATTCGGTTGGCCGGGAAAATGGCCTATCAGTAATGAGAAATGGGTTGTACATTTTTAAAACACATCAAACCGGCAATTAGTTTCAAATTTCTTTTTTTTCATTTCGAGATTTTAAATTGCATTTATTATGCATGGACAATTTGTTGGATTTTATATTGATATACATTTATTTTTAAAATCATTTTGAATGTGACTCAAAATTTCGGGATTAAAAATAGTTCGGACCGCACCGAAATATGCAAAATTTCGTATAATTTTTTAACCGTGGCCACAATATGGGTTGTAATGCTAACAAAAAGAATATGGGCTCCAAAAAAACCTTAAGAATTAGCAAATGGGCTGTAAATTATTAAAAATAATGGCAGATTGGTTGTATGTTGTTTTCCATAGATTTGAGGCTTTCCTAAAAAAAGGTTGACGCACAAGCAGTGACTGTTGGATTTCCATCCAACGGCCGTCGTGCTTCTTCAATCTCTGCTCTTCCTGCTCCAGCCGCTCAAATAAGCATCGGCGAGACTGCCTGCTCCCTCCTCCCCGCGGCTGGCTGTGCTGCCGCGCAGGCCTCACCGCCCCACCGTACTCCCATCGCTGGCCTAGCCATCCCTCTACTCACCCACACCTGCTGTTATTCTTCGGCAATGGCAGACGAACCAGTAAACCCTCGTACAGTCGTACTCCCCTCCGCGTGGGAAACAACTGCCAAGTCTTCCCTGCCTCCGTGTCGTTCCCTTCCTAGGCTTCGCCGTCGTCCACCGCCCTGGTGCTCTCGGCGTGGCCTGGTCAACATGGTCAACGACCGACATGCATCTGAAGTGGAATGTACGTGGAGAGGCTAACAGCTGGGTCCATGGCCGCACGCAAGGAAATGCATCCTTATTACGCGCAAAATAATGATTCCTCCACCTGACAACTGGGACCCACCGAAAGGGCCTCTGTATTTCACGAAAAAAAACATTACCGCCGCTGACAGCTTGGACCCACCAGCTATATCTTCGCACGCAAGGAAGTGCCTCCTAATTACGCACAAAAAAATGAATACTCCCCCTGCTAGCTGGGACCCAGTATAGTGGCAGGCTGACTTGTGGGGGTACTAAGTTGACGGGGATGGAGGGCTTTGTCAACTTAGTCAATATGCACAATTCTAGCTCCAGTGACCGTACGATGTCCATCCAACGGGCGTAGTGCTTCTTCAACCTCTGATCTTCTTGCTCCAGCCGGCCCAACCAGCGCCGATCGTGCCTCGTGCTCCTGCCTCCCGTGGCCGGCTGCGATGCGGCGGAGGCCTCACCGCCCCCTACTACTCCCACCGCTGGCCAGGCCATCCCTCTACTCACCCAACCCCCTGTTATTCTGCGGCGACGACAGCCTCACACCGCAGCAAACCAGTGAACCCTCATACTCCTCTACGCGTGGGCATCCACTGCCGCGTCTTCCCCGGCTCCGCGTCGTCCCCTTCCTAGGCCTCGCCGTCGTCCATCGCCCTGGTGCTCTCGGCGCGGCATGGTCAACGTGGTCAAGGAACGGCTTCCATCAGACATGGACTATACGTGGAGAGGCTAACAGCTGGGTCCACGGCCGCAGCAAGGAAGTGCCTCCTTATTACGCGCAAAATAATTATTCATCCACCTGACAGCAGGGACCCACTGGACGGGCCACCGTATTTCGCAAAAAAAACATTTCCCCCTGACTGTTGAGACCCACCAGCTACATCTTCACACGCAAGGAAGTGCGTTCGGGCAAAAAAATGATTCGCCCCCTGACTGCTGGGACCCACCAGCTACGTCTTCGCACGCAAGGAAGTGCTTGACAGTTGGGACCCACCTGGTCGAAGCATACATAGCATTGTCATTCTGGTCGCGAACATGTACATACATACTGGTCGATGTAGAGGCGTGCACGTAGCATGTACACATACGTACAACGCCCAGGGTGCAAGAAAGTAAATACGGCCACGTACGTACATACGGGCAGGGTCTCAAACGCCTACTCGCGCGTACGTACGGCCAAGGCTCCTATACGTGGCTGGGTCGGAACGGAGAAACTGCGTCTCTGTCGTGTTCATGGGGAGGCAACGGAATGCGTTGTGTTCATCGGGAGGCAACGAAATGCGTGGGAGCCAACCGGCTTGGACGGAACACGCGATGGAAATGAGGCCTGGTATACCGCAAAACGGAGGAAATGGCCTTGTGTTTGACCGGCCACGTTATTTTTCCGCGGTTTGCTAGTGGCCTCAATAACCTATTTTTTAAAACTAGGCCACAATAACCATGGGCTACATATTTACTGTAGTGACACTGGGCCTCCTACGGGCCGTAGAAATAATGGGCCTTCTATGGGTCGTAGAAACAATGGGCCTTCTACGGGCCATAGAAACAATGGACCTTCTATGGGGCGTAGAAACAATGGGCCTTCTGCGGGCCATAGACACAATGGGCCTTCTACGGGTCGTATCATCAATGGGCCTTCTACGGGTCGTATGATCGATTGGCCAAACATGGGCCAATAACAGACTGCATTATGGCCGTAAACGGGCTAGAGTTGGAATCGTCCGTTCATGGGCTGACCATAATGGTTCGTCGTTAATCGGTCGTATTTGATGATGCTATGAAAACGGCCCAACATATTAACGGGCCACAAACAGGCCGACTATAACCACGGACTAAATTTGGCCCACAAGCAGAAAATTACAGTAACGGGTCGTAAGTAACCGAATGCTGGAAATGAGCCCAAGAATAATGGGCCCTGAGAAGGCCAAAATATAACATGCGCTGGAAACGGCCCAATGGAATAATGGGCCGTTAATGGGTATAAAGTGATACACTGTTCATTACGGGCCAGTTTCACTACGGGTCGTTAATGGGCCAAGAGTTACGAAGGGCCTCATATGGGCCGAAAGACGTCATGGGCCATACATGGGCTGGGAGTTAAAATGGGATGGAATCATATTGGACGACCCATATGATGCTACTGGGCCTAATTCGGATAGGTTGTAACAGACCCTGGGTTAGCGGGCTGTAAATGGGCTATATGCGAGCAGACCGTTAACAGGCTTTCCATGGGCCGGGCCGTCACCTTTTGACCAAGTCAAACGGGCCGGCCTTTTCATAGGAATGGGCCTCTGTTGGGCCGTGCCACGTGTCGACGTATCATAGGCGCCTTCGGTCCAATGAGTGGATGACATATGTCCCAACGGTGAGCCGTCACGTGTTTCCTCCTGCCAATGATGATTTTACACGTGGAAAATCCCCATTGGTCGGGGCTGTTAACGGGTTATCGGATCCAAAACCAGACCCGATAGCTTAACGGAGAGCCGTTACGATGGATGCCACGTGTCGGTCACCCTTGACGAAAGCACTTCTATGACGCGCGATTTATCGTCATGGATGACTATCTTGATTCTGTCATAAAATCGTCATGGATGTACATGCATGACAGAAAATGTGACCTACTGTGACAAACACGTATCATCACAAAAGTGTATTTTTTTGTAGTGCAAGCATCAAATGATTCATAATCAAGTGATTCCAAAAGTCCATCTACATGGAGTTTCTTCATGCGCTTTACACCAATATGACCTAAATGGCAGTGCCACTAGTATGTTGCACTATCATTATCAACTTTGCATCTTTTGGCATCAATATTATGAATATGTGTATCACTACGATCGAGATTCAATAAACCATTCACCTTGGGTGTATGACCACAGAAGGTTTTATTCATATAAACAGAATAACAATTATTCTTTGACTTAAATGTATAACTGTATTGCAATAAACATGATCCAATCATATTCATGCTCAACGCAAACACCAAATAACATTTATTTTAGATTCAGCACTAATCCTGAAGGTAAAGGGAGTGTGCGATGGTGATCTTATCAACCTTGGAATCACTTCCAACACACATCGTCACCTCGCCCTCAACTAGTATCTGTTCATTTTGCAACTTCTCTTTCGAGTTACAAATCTTTGCAACTGGACCGGTATCAAATACCCAGTGGCTACTATGAACACTAGTAAAGTACACATCAATAACATGTATAATATACCTTTGTTCACTTTGCCATCCTTCTTATCCGCCAAGTTTTTGGGGCAGTTCCGCTTCCAGTGACCATTTCCTTTGCAGTAGAAGCACTCAGTTTCAGGCTTGGGTCTAGCTTTGGGCTTCTTTACGGGAGTGACAACTTGCTTGTCATTCTTAAAGTTCCATTTCTTTCCCTTGCCCTTTTTCTTGAAACTAGTGGTCTTGTTAACCATCAACACTTGATGCTATTTCTTGATTTCTACCTTTGCTGATTTCAGCATCGCGGAGAGCTTGGGAATTGTTTTCATCATCCCTTGCATATTATAGTTCATCACAAAGTTCTAGTAACTTGGTGATAGTGACTAGAGAACTCTGTCAAACACTATCTTATCTGGAAGATTAACTCCCACTTGATTCAAGCGATTGTAATACCCAGACATTCTGAGCACATGCTCACTAGCTGAGCTATTCTCCTCCATCTTGTAGGAGAAGTACTTGTTAGAGGTCTCATACCTCTTAACACGGGCATGATTCTGAAATACCAATTTCAACTCTTGGAACATCTCATATGCTCTATGGCGTTCAAAATGTTTTTGAAGTCCCGGTTCTAAGCCGTAAAGCATGGTGCACTAAACTATCAAGTAGTCATCATACCGAGCTTGTCAAACATTCATAATGTTGGCATCTGCTCCTGTAATAGGTCTGTCACCTAGTGGTGCATCAAGGACATAATTCTTCTGTGCAGCAATGAGGATAATCCTCAGATCACGGACCCAGTCTGCATCATTGCTACTATCATCTTTCAACTTAGTTTTCTCTAGGAACATATCAAAAATAAAATAGGGAGCTAGACGCGAGCTATTGATCTACAACATAGATATGTAAAAACTATCAGGACTAAGTTCATGATAAATTTAAGTTAAATTAATCATATTACTTAAGAACTCCCACTTAGATAGACATCCCTCTAGTCATCTAAATGATCGTGTGACCCATATCAACTAAACCATGTCCGATCATCACGTGAGATGGAGCAGTTTTCAATGGTGAACATCTCTATGTTGATCATATCTACTATATGATTCACGTTCAACCTTTCGGTCTTAGTGTTCCGAGGCCATATCTGCATATGCTAGGCTCGTCAAGTTTAACCCGAGTATTCTGCACGTGCAAAACTGGCTTGCACCCGTTGTATGTGAACGTAGAGCTTATCACACCCAATCATCACATGGTGTCTCAGCACAACGAACTGTAGCAACGGTGCATACTCAGGGAGAACACTTATACCTTGAAAATTTTAGTGAGGGATCATCTTATAATGCTACCGCCATACTAAGTAAAATAAGATGCATAAAAGATAAACATCACATGCATTCAAAATATGTGACATGATATGGCCATCATCATCTTGTGCCTTTGATCTCCATCTCCAAAGCACTGTCATGATCTCCATCCTCACCGACTTGACACCTATCTCCATCGTAGCATCGTTGTCGTCTCACCAACTATTGCTTCTACGACTATCGCTACCGCTTAGTGATAAAGTAAAGAAATTACATGGCGATTAAATTTCATACAATAAAGCGACAACCATAAGGCTCCTCCCAGTTGCCAATAACTTTTACAAAACATGATCATCTCATACAACAATATATATATATATCTCATCACTTCTTGACCATATCACATCACAACATGCCCTGCAAAAACAAGTTAGACATCCTCTACTTTGTTGTTGCAAGTTTTACGTGGCTGCTACGGGCTTCTAGCAAGAACCGTTCTTACCTACGCATCAAAACCACAATGATTTTTCGTCAAGTGTGTTGTTCTAACCTTCAACAAGGACCGGTCGTAGTCAAATTTAATTCAACTAAAGTTGGAGAAACAGACACCCGCCAGCCACCTGTGTGCAAAAGCACATCGGTAGAACCGGTCTCATGAACGTGGTCATGTAATGTTGGTCCGGGCCCTTCATCCAACAATACCGCCGAGTCCAAATAAGACGTTGGTGGTAAGCAGTATGACTATTATCGCCCACAACTCTTTATATTCTACTCGTGCATATCATCTACGCATAGACCTGGCTCTGATACCACTGTTGGGGAACGTAGCATGTAATTTCAAAATTTTCCTACGATCACGCAAGATCTATCTAGAAGATGCATAGCAACAAGAGGTGGAGAGTGTGTCCACGTACCCTATTAAACCGAAAGTGGAAGCGTTAGGTTAACGTGGTTGATGTAGTTGAACGTCTTCACGATCCAACCGATCCAAGTACCGAACGTACGTCGCCTTCGTGTTCAGCACACGTTTAGCTCGATGATCTCCCTCGAACTCTTGATCTAGCAGAGGGTCGATGGAGAGTTCCATCAGCACGACGGCGTGGTGACGGTGATGATGATGTGATCTGCGCAGGGCTTCGCCTAAGAACTATGAGGCTATGACCGGAGGAGTAAACTGTGGAGGGGGGCACCGCACACAGCTAAGAGAACAATTGATGTGTCTCCAAGGAGTGCCCTGCCCACGTATATAAAGGAGGGAGAGGGAGGAGGCCGGCCCTAGGGGGCGCGCCATAAGGGGGGAGTCCTAGTAGGACTCCCAGTCCTAGTAGGTCGCCCCCCCCCCCCCTCTTTTCCTTCTCATGGAGGGGAAAGGGGGAAAGGAAAGGGACTAGGAGAAGGAAAGAGGAGTCGCGCCCCCTTCCCTAATCCAATTCGGCCTCCTCCCTTATGGGGGGCGCACCAGCCCCTTGTGGGCTGGTTAGCCTCCCTCCTGTGGCCCATATGGCCCATATCTTTCACCGGGGGGTTTCGGTAACCCCTCCGGTACTCCGGTATGTACCCAATACACTCCAGAACCCTTCCAGTGTCCGAATACTACCTTCCAATATATAAATCTTTACCTCTCGACCATTTCGATACTCCTCGTCATGTCTGTGATATCATTCGGGACTCTGAACAAACTTCGGTCACCAAAACACATAACTCATAATACAAATCGTCATCGAACGTTAAGCGTGCGGACCCTACGGGTTCGAGAACTATGTAGACATGACCGAGACACATCTTCGTTCAATAACCAATAGAGGAACCTAGATGCTCATATTGGTTCCAACATATTCCACGAAGATCTTTATCGATCAAACTGCAATGACAACATACGTCATTCCCTTTGTCATTGGTATGTTACTTGCCCGAGATTCGATCATCGGTATCCTTATACCTAGTTCAATCTCGTTACTGACAAGTCTCTTTACTCGTTCTGTAATGCATCGTCCCGCAACTAACTCATTAGTCACATTGCTTGCAATGCTTATAGTGATGTGCATTACCGAGAGGTCCCAGAGATACCTCTCCGATACTCGGAGTGACAAATCCTAATCTTGATCTATGCCAACCCAATAGACACCTTTGGAGACACCTTTAGAGCATCTTTATAATCACCCAGTTACGTTGTGACCTTTGATAGCACACAAGCCTTGCAAGCAATGTAGCTAATAAGTTAGTTACGGAATGATGCATTACATAACGAGTAAAGAGACTTTCCGGTAACGAGATTGAACTAGGTATTGAGATACCGACGATCGAATCTCGGGCAAGTAACATACCGATGAAAAAGGGAACAACGTATGTTGTTATGCGGTTTGACCGATAAAGATCTTCGTAGAATATGTAGGAGCCAATATGAGCATCCAAGTTCTGCTATTGGTTATTGACTGGAAACATGTCTCGGTCATGTCTACATAGTTCTCGAACCCGTAGGGTCCGCATGCTTAAGGTTTCGATGACAATTATATTATGAGTTTATGAGTTTTGATGTACCGAAGTTTGTTCAGAGTCCCGGATGTGATTACGGACATGACGAGGAGTCTCGAAATGGTCGAGACATGAAGATTGATATATGGAAGCCTATATTTGGATGTCGGAAGTGTTCCGGGTGAAATCGGGATTTTACCGGAGTACCGGGGGGTTACCGGAACCCCCCGGGGGCTTAATGGGCCTACATGGGCCTTAGTGGAAATAGAGGGCAGGAAGGGGAGTGTGGGAAGCGCCTCCCCAAGGCCCAAACCGAATTGGTTTAGGGCAAGGGGGTCGGCCCCCTCTTTCCTTCTCCTCCTCTCCCTTTCCTTCCCCCTTCTCCTAGTCCAACAAGGAAGGAGGGAGTCCTACTCCCAGTGGGAGTAGGACTCCCCATGGCGCACCCCCTCCTAGGCCGGCCACCCCCTCCCCCCTTGCTCCTTTATATACGGGGGCAAGGGGGCACCTCTAGACACAACAATTGATCATTGGATCTCTTAGCCGTGTGCGGTGCCCCCCTCCACCATAATTCACCTCGATAATATCGTAGCGGTGCTTAGGCGAAGCCCTGCGTCGGTAGAACATCATCATCGTCACCAAGCCGTCGTGCTGACGAACCTCTCCCTCAAAGCTCGGCTAGATCGGAGTTCGAGGGACATTATCGAGCTGAACGTGTGCTGAACTCGGAGGTGTCGTGCCTTCGGTACTTGATCGGTCGGATCGTGAAGATGTACGACTACATCAACCGCGTTGTGCTAATGCTTCCGCTTTCGGTCTACGAGGGTACGTGGACACACTCTCCCCTCTCATTGCTATGCATGACCATGATCTTGCGTGTGCATAGGAAATTTTTTGAAATTACTACGTTCCCCAACAGTGGCATCTGAGCCTGGTTTTATGCGTAGATGTTATATGCATGAGTAGAACACAAGTGAGTTGTGGGCGATACAAGTCATACCGCTTACCAACATGTCATACTTTGGTTTGGCGGTATTGTTGGATGAAGCGGCCCGGACCGACATTACGCGTATGCTTACGCGAGATTGGTTTTACCGCCGTGCTTTGCACACAGGTGACTAGCGGGTGTCAGTTTCTCCAACTTTAGTTGAACCGAGTGTGGCTACGCCCGGTCCTTGAGAAGGTTAAAACAACACTAACTTGACGAACTATCGTTGTGGTTTTGATGCGTAGGTAAGAACGGTTCTTGCTCAGCCCGTAGCAGCCACGTAAAACTTGCAACAACAAAGTAGAGGACGTCTAACTTGTTTTTGCAGGGCATGTTGTGATGTGATATGGTCAAGACGTGATGCTATATTTTATTGTATGAGATGATCATGTTTTGTAACCGAGTTATCGGTAACTGGCAGGAGCCATATGGTTGTCGCTTTATTGTATGAAATGCAAGCGCCCTGTAATTGCTTTACTTTATCACTAAGCGGTAGCGATAGTCGTAGAAGCAATAGATGGCGAAACGACAACGTTGCTATGATGGAGATCAAGGTGTCGTGCCGGTGACGATGGTGATCACGACGGTGCTTCGGAGATGGAGATCACAAGCACAAGATGATGATGGCCATATCATATCACTTATATTGATTGCATGTGATGTTTATTCTTTATGCATCTTATTTTTCTTTGATTGACGGTAGCATTATAAGATGATCTCTCACTAATTACCAAGAAGTGTTCTCCCTGAGTATGCACCGTTGCGAAAGTTCTTCGTGCTGAGACACCACGTGATGATCATGTGTGATAGGCTCTACGTTCAAATACAATGTGTGCAAAATAGTTGCACACGCGAAATACTCAGGTTAAACTTGACGAGCCTAGCATATACAAATATGGCCTCGGAACACAGAGACCGAAAGGTCGAACGTGAATCATATAGTAGATATGATCAACATAGTGATGTTCACCGTTGAAAACTAGTCCATCTCACATGATGATCAGACGTGGTTTAGTTGATTTGGATCACGTGATCACTTAGATGATTTGAGAGATGTCTATCTAAGTGGGAGTTCTTAAGTAATATGATTAATTGAACTTTAATTTATCATGAACTTAGTCCTGATAGTATTTTGCAAATTATGTTGTAGATCAATAGCTCGCATTGTTGCTTCCCTATGTTTATTTTGATATGTTCCTAGAGAAAAACTATGTTGAAAGATGTTAGTAGCAATGATGCGGACTGGGTCCATGATCTGAGGTTTATCCTCATTGTTGCACAGAAGAATTATGTCCTTGATGCACTGCTAGGTGACAGACCTATTGCAGGAGCAAATGCAGACGCTATGAACGTTTGGCTGGCTCAATATGATGACTACTTGATAGTTTAGTGCACCATGCTTAACGGCTTAGAATCGGGACTTCAAAGACGTTTTGAACGTCATGGACCATATGAGATGTTCCAGGAGTTGAAGTTAATATTTCAAGCAAATACCCGAGTTGAGAGATATGAAGTCTCCAACAAGTTCTATAGCTAAAAGATGGAGGAGAATTGCTCAACTAGTGAGCATGTGCTCAGATTGTCTGGGTACTACAATCGCTTGAATCAAGTGGGAATTAATCTTCTAGATAAGATAGTGATTGACAGAATTCTCTAGTCACCATCACCAAATTAGTAGAACTTCGTGATGAACTATAGTATGAAAGGGATGAAGAAAACGATTCCCAAGCTCTTCGTGATGTTGAAATCAACGAAGGTAGAAATCAAGAAAGAACATCAAGTGTTGATGATTGACAAGATCACTAGTTTCAAGAAAAAAGGCAAAGGGAAAGAAAGGGAACTTCAAGTAGAATGGCAAGCAAGTTGTCACTCCCGCGAAGAAGCCCAAAACTGGACCAAAACCTGAAACTGAGTGTTTCTACTGCAAAGGAAATGGTCACGGGAAGCGGAAATTCCCTGAATATTTGATGGATAAGTAGGATGGCAAAGTGAACAAGGGTATATTTGATATACAGGTTATTGATATGTACCTTACTAGTGTTTATAGTAGTCCTTGGGTATTTGATACTTGTTCGGTTGCTAAGATTAGTAACTCGAAACAGGAGTTACAGAATAAACTGAGACTAGTTTGAGGGTGAAGTAACAATGAGTGTTGGAAGTGGTTCCAAGATTGATATGATCATCATCGTACACTCCCTATACTTTCGGGATTAGTGTTGAACCTAAAATGAATGTTATTTGGTGTTTGCGTTGAGCATAAATATGATTAGATCATGTTTATTTCAATACGGTTATTCATTTAAGTCAAAGAATAATTGTTGTTCTATTTACATGAATAAAACCTTCTATGGTCATACACTCAATATAAATGGTTTATTGAATCTCGATCATAGCGATACACATATTCATAATATTGAAGCCAAAAGATGCAAAGTTAATAATGATAGTGCAACTTATTTGTGGCACTGCCGTTTGGGTCATATCGGTGTAAAGCGCATGAAGAAACTCCATAAAAATGGATTTTCGGAATCACTTGGTTATGAATCATTTGATGCTTGCGAACCATGCCTTTTTGGGCAAGATGACTAAAACTCTGTTCTCCGGAACAATGGAACGAGCAACTGACTTATTGGAAATAATACATACTGATATATGCAATCCGATGAGTGTTAAAGTTCACGGCAAGTATCATTATTTTTTTACCTTCGCAAATGATTTGAGCAGATATGAGTATATCTACTTAATGAAACACAAGTCTGAAACATTTGAAAAGTTCAAAGAATTTCAGAGTGAAGTGGAGAATCATCGTAACAAGAAAATAAAGTGTCTACGATCTAATCGTGGAGGAGAATATTTGAGTTACGAGTTTGTCCTTCATATCAAACAATATGGAATAGTTTCACAGCTCACGCCACCTGGAACACCACAGCGTTATGGTGTGTCCGAACGTCGTAACCGCACTTTATTGGATATGGTGCGATCTATGATGTCTCTTATCTGTTTACCACTATAATTTTGGGGTTATGCATTAGAGACAGCTGCATTCACGTTAAATAGGGCACCATCTAAATCCGTTGAGACAACACCGTATGAACTATGGTTTAGCAATAAACCTAAGCTGTCATTTCTTAAAGTTTGGAGTTGCGATGCTTATGTGAAAAAGTTTCAACCTGATAAGCTCAAACCCAAATCGGAGAAATGCGTCTTCATAGGATACCCAAAGGAGATTGTTGGGTACACATTCTAATCACAGATCCAAAGGCAAAATATTCATTGCTAAGAATGGATCCTTTCTAGAGAAGGAGTTTCTCTTGAAAGAAGTGAGTGGGATGAAAGTAGAGCTTGATAAGGTAATTTGTACCTTCTCCTGAATTGGAAAGTAGTTCATCACAGAAATCAGTTCCAGTGATTCCTACACCAATTAGTGAGGAAGCTAATGATGATGATCATGAAACTTCAGATTAAGTTACTACAAAACATCGTAGGTCTTCCAAAGTACAATACGCACTAGAGTGGTACGGTAATCCTGTTCTGGAAGTCATGTTACTAGACCATGATAAACCTACGAACTATGAGGAAGCGATGATGAGCCTAGATTCCGCGAAATGGTTTGAGGCCATGAAATCTGAGATGTGATCCATGCATGAGAACAAAGTGTGGACTTTGGTGGACTTGCCCGATGATTGGTAAGCCATAGAAAATAAATGGATCTTCAAGAGGAAGACAGACGCTGATAGTAGTGTTACTATCTACAAAGCTCGACTTGTTGCAAAAAATTATTCGACAAGTTCAAGGTGTTGAATACAATGAGATTTTCTCACTCGTATCGATGCTTAAGTCTGTCCGAATCATGTTAGCAATTGCCACATTTTATGAAATCTGGCAAATGGATGTCAAAACTGCATTCCTGAATGGATTTCTAGAAGAAGAGTTGTATATGATGCAACCAGAAGGTTTTATCAATCCTAAAGGTGCTAACAAAAATGTGCAAGCTCCAACAATCCATCTATGGACTGGTGCAAGCATCTCGGAGTTGGAATATATGCCTGATGAGTTGATCAAAGCATATGGTTTTATACAGAATTTTGGAGAAGCCTGTATTTACAAGAAAGTGAGTGGGAGCTCTGTAGCATTTCTGATATTATATGTGGACGACATATTGTTGATTGAAATGATATAGAATTTCTGGATAGCATAAAAGGATACTTGAATAAAAGTTTTTCAATGAAAGACCTCGGTGAAGCTGCTTACACATTGAGCATCAAGATCTATAGAGATAGATCAAGACGCTTAATAAGATTTTTTAATGAGTACATACCTTGACAAGATTTTGAAATAGTTCAAAATGTAACAGTCAAAGAAAGAGTTCTTGCCTGTGTTGCAAAGGTGTGAAATTGAGTAAGACTCAAATCCCAACCACGACAGAAAATAGAAAGAGAATGAAAGTCATTCCCTATGCCTTAGTCATAGGTTCTATAAAGTATGCCATGCTATAGACCAGACCTATTGTATATCCTGCCCTGAGTTTGGCAAAGGAGTACAGTAGTGATCTAGGAAAAGATCACTGGACATTGGTCAAGAATATCCTTAGTGAGTACTAAGGAAATGTTTCTCGATTATGGAGGTGATAAAATAGTTTGTTGTAAAAATTTACATCGGTGCAAGCTTTTACACCGATCGAGATGACTCTAAGTCTCAATCTGGATACATATTGAAAGTGGGAGCAATTAGCTAGAGTAGCTCCGTACAGAGCATTATAGACATAGAATATTTGCAAAATACATACGGCTCTGAATGTGTCAGACCCGTGAATAAACTTCTCTCACAAGCAAAACATGATCATACCTTAGTACTCTTTGGGTGTTAATCACATAAGCGATGTGAACTAGATTATTGACTCTAGTAAACCCTTTGGGTGTTGATCACATGATGATGTGAACTATGGGTATTAATCACATATAGATGTGAATATTGGTGTTAAATCACATGGCGATGTGAACTAGATTATTGACTCTAGTGCAAGTGGGAGACTAAAGAAAATATGCCCTAGAGGCAATAATAAAGTTATTATTTATTTCCTTATTTCATGATAGATGTTTATTATTCATGCTAGAATTGTATTAACCGGAAACATAATACATGTGTGAATACATAGACAAACATAGTGTCACTAGTATGTCTCTACTTGACTAGCTCATTAATCCAAGATGGTTAAGTTTCCTAACCATAGACATGAGTTGTCATTTGATTAACGGGATCACATCATTAGGAGAATGATGTGATTGACATGACCCATTCCGTTAGCTTAGCACTTGATCGTTTAGTATGTTGCTATTCCTTTCTTCATGACTTATACATGTTCCTACAACTATGAGATTATGCAACTCCCGTTTACCGGAGAAACACTTTGTGTGCTACCAAACGTCACAACATAACTGGGTGATTATAAAGGAGCTCTACAGGTGTCTCCAAAGGTACATGTTGAGTTGGCGTATTTCGAGATTAGGTTTTGTCACTCCGATTGTCAGAGAGATATCTCTGGGCCCTCTCGGTAATGCACATCACTATAAGCCTTGCAAGCAATGTAGCTAATGAGTTAGTTACAGAATGATGCATTACATAACGAGTAAAGAGACTTGCCGGTAACGAGATTGAACTAGGTATTGAGATACCGATGATCGAATCTCGGGCAAGTAACATACCAATGACAAAGGGAACAACGTATGTTGTTATGCGGTTTGACCGATAAAGATCTTCGCAGAATATGTAGGAACCAATATGAGCATCCAGGTTCCGCTATTGGTTATTGACTAGAAACGTGTCTCGGTCATGTCTACATAGTTCTCGAACCCGTAGGGTCCGCACGCTTAAGGTTTTGATGACAGTTATATTATGAGTTTATGAGTTTTGATGTACCGAAGTTTGTTCGGAGTCTCGGATGTGATTACGGACATGACTAGAAGTCTCGAAATGGTCGAGACATGAAGATTGATATATTGGAAGCCTATATTTGGATGTCGGAAGTGTTCTGGGTGAAATCGGGATTTTACCGGAGTACCGGGGGGTTACCGAAACCCCCCGGGGGCTTAATGGGCCTACATGGGCCTTAGTGGAAATAGAGGGAAGCAAGGGGAGTGTGGGGCGCGCCCCCCAAGGCCCAAACCGAATTGGTTTAGGGCAAGGGGGGCTGGCCCCCTCTTTCCTTCTCCTCCTCTCCCTTTCCTTCCCCCTTCTCCTAGTCCAACAAGGAAGGAGGGAGTCCTACTCTCGGTGGGAGTAGGACTCCCCATGGCGCGCGCCCTCCTAGGCCGGCCGCCCCCTCCCCCCTTGCTCCTTTATATACGGGGGCAAGGGGGCACCTCTAGACACAACAATTGATCCGTTGGATCTCTTAGCCGTGTGCGGTGCCCCCCCCCCCACCATAATTCACCTCGATAATATCGTGGCGGTGCTTAGGCGAAGCCTTGCGTCGGTAGAACATCATCATCGTCACCACACCGTCGTGCTGACGAAACTCTCCCTCAAAGTTCGGCTGGATCGGAGTTCGAGGGACGTCATCGAGCTGAACGTGTGCTGAACTCGGAGGTGTCGTGCGTTCGGTACTTGATCGGTCGGATCGTGAAGACATACGACTACATCAACCGCATTGTGCTAACACTTCCGCTTTCGGTCTACGAGGGTACGTGGACACACTCTCCCCTCTCGTTGCTATGCATCACCATGATCTTGCGTGTGCGTGGGAATTTTTTTGAAATTACTACGTTCCCCAACATCTTGTCCATCACATCATTCTCTAATGATGTGATCCCGTTCATCAAATGACAACGCATGTATATGGTTAGGAAACTTAACCATCTTTGATTAATGAGCTAGTCAAGTAGAGGCATACTAGGGACACTCTGTTTTGTCTATGTATTCACACATGTACTAAGTTTCCGATTAATACAATTCTAGCATGAATAATAAATATTTATCATGATATAAGGAAATATAAATAACAACTTTATTGTTGCCTCTAGGGCATATTTCCTTCAGTAAGGAGTAAAATGAACTAGCATGAGATGGTTGTGGTGAATGAGGTGGTTGCCAACTCGAAGGACTATGATAGAGAATACGTAGAGAAGATCCAAAATATGACTATTACTCAAACAGTGGTATGGGGATCGGAATCAACGGTAGAAATCTAACAAAACTAACAAAATAGTTCAAATAAATTTGAGCAGTCAAGGTAGTGTACAAAAACCAGAAGAAATACAACACTCAAAAGTACTGATGGAAAATGAGCAGTTGTTTTGAAAACAAAAAAGATAACGCCTTTTCTATTGGGACATAGTTGCTCGAAAATGTTGGTTAGACATATTGCTCGGTAGTACCCAACAAAACAAAATCATTGCAAGATTTGAGAAATCTGCAAAAAATAGCTGTCGCGGCTTGGAAGTTATGGACGAAAAGAAGCAGATGTATTGCTTACACTTTGACAAAAGAGAAGCAAACCGAGACGGCTCGGGAATGCCAATGAAATGTGATGCTCAGAAGTTACAGGGTTGGTAATTCTGAACAAAAAGAATGGTGGTTATTTTCAGTTGAGTCTAGGTTTGATCTTTGATTATGAATAAACCTAGGAGTCTTGGTAATACCAGGCCAAAATCTTAGGAATTACCAATGCTTAGAGAAATCCATACAAAGATGGCTGGGTTGGGGACTTTGGGATAGATTTTACTTTGGATATATTCTTGAAATTTGAAAAAAAAGTCATTGCTTGTGCCTCTCTTCATAGTATGATTGTCCTATTATCAATGTGAATCTTGGATTCACCAAAATACCTAGAAAGTACAAACTATGAGCTTGATGAGGAGAACAACTAGAAAAGTTGTTTGTAGGGGTCACTAATCATCTCCCGTATAAAGCCATAGACCTGAATATGAAAATTATTCCAAATTCCTGAAATGAACTCATTGAAATCATTAGTCCTCTTGGATGTTTTTTTCATTAAGCTTAAAAACAACTAGGGTATTATGAGGATGCACTTTCAATATGTCAGAGGGTCCAAAGAGAATGCACCCGGTGGCTCAGAATGCACAAAGGTGATTTTTTTCACAAAGGCTTGGAGGATCCGGTGGAAGCAATTCAAAGATTTCAAATGAAACTTATGGTTTTTGGATACAACATAGATTACAACTCGAAGGGTCTTACCACACAACATTCGGAGGTTCCAAACTATACTATAATCCTTGGATTTTGCTACTATATGATCTCACAATGTCCAGATGAAACTCACTCAGAGTGTTTGAACGAAACTTTTAGTTCAAACTTTAATTGGCTTGGAGGTATTGGACAGACGACACTCACGGCTACTAGACAAAAGGAGCAATGCTACACATATGAAAGCTTACGTGAGGCTTTTAAGTAAAAGCTGATGTGGAGGTGGGTAATTGGGCCAGGATAGCAGATGGGGCCCACCCTGGTTAAATTAGGGGGGGAGAGAATGTATGGAAGGTTAAGTAAACTTACATAGGACTTTTAGTAGGTGTAGGATTATTGGGACAGAAGTCACCTCCAGGTACCGAACGTGAGTAAAAAAAAATTGTACCATCTTAGATATACGAGACACCTTGCTTGGAGGATCCGAAGTGCATAAGGTGCAACTAACTAACTATCTAGATTGCTTCAGAGGCTCCGGATGGAATCAATTTGGAGGTTCCGAACAGACGAATGTGAAGAGAGTTAGGACTTGGAATAATGAGAAATTTTGATGGGTTTTGGAGACTGAACTTTGATCACATAGCAAGAAATACTTGTCACAAGACCCAAGACCCCCTTTAACAGTATCAGCATACCTACGACTCGAAGTGATCATGCCAAAGCTTGATCCTTAGATTTCGAGGGGTCACAAACCATCTTCCAAACTCAACATCTTTTGGGACTATAGCTGATCAACACTATGAGAAATTGTAAGTCCCTTTATTCAGTCTTGTTGTCATTATTCATCAAAACCCACTATGGGGTCCTAGATGCACTTACAGCTTGACTACTTCCACGACCCCCGCGATTGCTTATCCTTTTTCCCACTCAAATTGCGCAAATAAATAATGATATGGTTGAGGGCATGTCAACCATCCAAGACATCAATGCCGAAATTCATCTGGCATCCAAGCCTCTCTATCTGAAGTTCTGTTCAGACATGCATGTCCTAGTCCTACAACAGACTCCACGACGCTGTCACACCTATTGCATTTGCATGCAAACACAAAGATTAAGCAAGCACGCACCGTGGAACCAGCTCACAAACATTGCATTTCCATGGCCGGTTCCCAGCCGAAGCACCAGCTCCCCCGCCAGCCAGCCCACCAAACAAGCCAGACCCTCTAGAACCATCAGGCACTATAAATACCCAAGGCATGGCACATCACCGCCGCACCACAAGAGCAACCAACCATCCACGACACACACAGCACGGCAGCGGCGTAAAGGGAAAACTCCCGCAAGATGTCTCAGCTCGCCCGCGCTAGCCTGACTGCGGTGGCGATGCTCCTCCTCCTTGCCGCTGCTGCGGCGGCGGAGGGGCCAGCAGGCTGCCAGGACGACGTTGTGGCGCTCAACGAGGCCTGCTACCAGTACGTGCAGAAGGGCGCGCCGACGGTGCCGCCGTCGCAGGAGTGCTGCGACGCCGTGCGGCGCGTGGACGTGCCCTGCGTCTGCAGCTACCTGGGCAGCCCCGGCGTGAGGGACAACATCAGCATGGAGAAGGTGTTCTACGTCTCCCAGCAGTGCGGCGTCAGCATCCCTGGCAACTGCGGAGGTGAGCCAGCTAGCTGCTTCACTTGCTCAACAGCCTGTACATGATTGAACTGAGACTGACATGCTTACCCCGCCAAATTGCGCTAGTCCATTCAAACCTCAGGGAACTACATGTATACCAGGATAACTATTCATCCAAAAATGTCGTTCGAGTTCATTATTCTAAGTAACAGTTGAACCGATTTGTGTTTTGGGTTTATTACAGGATCGAAGGTCTGAAGCAGGAACAGGCCAGCTGAATGGCAAGCTTGGATAACGTAAGCAGCGCAGTTCGCACTGCTGGAATAAATAAGACGTCCTGGTCAACTCATAGGTGGACGATGCCGGAGCACAAGGAATGCATTGCCATTCAGTTGCTGGAAATATTTATAATATTGTACTTTGACTACGTTGCAACTTGTTGCAAGACTGTTGTATTGCCATTCAGTTGCTAAAATTATTATACTTTGACTACGTTGCAACTTCCCTGATAGAGTATTACTATTATCTAAAGTTTACCGGTGAAGATAATTCTGGATGACTGAACTGAAACCAATCACATGTGCAGATCCATCAAAACAATTTAGATGCCAAAAACCTACAAACATATGCATACACAGAAGACAAAATGGCACTGATCAATCCCCAATCTCTCCCCTTCAAGTAGTGGTATATCTTAGCAAGTAATTACATCACAACTCAGTGGTTCATGGGCGGCCTGGAAAAGAAGCAGCCCCCCAGTGGAAGAACTATACAATTCGCCCTCCACGAATCACAAACTCATCCAGCCCAAAACACTGGACTCCGCAGCAGCACTCACAAACCTCTCTAGGACTAGCGCCGGCGTGTAAAATGCCGGCGCGTCTACACCGTCACCATCATCATACACTCACGAAAACTTGGAGGTGTTGAGCCTGCCCCACCATTTCCGCTTGGCCGAGTTGGGGGAGGACTCGTTGCCGCCACCGCCACCGCCGCCGCTGGCGAGCTTGTTCAGGATCACCTTGGTCTCCCTGATGCGGGAGCCGAAGTCCTTCTTCCACGAGTCGAAGTTCTGCTTCAGCCTGCGGAGCTCCACGTCCGGGTTCAGGCTCGCGTCCGCCTGCCCGGACTTGACCTCCACCAGGAACTTGGCGTCGTCGGCGAAAACCTGGCTCCGCTGCTCCAGCTCCTCCGCCAGCCGCCCGATGACGCTCATGCTGGCGTTCATCTCGCGCCCGGTGATCCGCGGCGCCGCGGCCAGCTGCTGGGAGGAGCCCCCGCCCACGTGGTTCCCGTTGCTCTCCCAGCTCTGCTCCACGGACGAGTCCGACATCCGAGGCGTCTCGTCCAGGGCCAGGCTCTTCTTCGCCACCGACAGGCTCGACTGCAGCGACCGCATCTGCTTCTGCCACATCTCCTCCATCGCCTTCATTTTCTGCTCGTATTCTAACCATCGGTTCTCGTATTGCTGGAGCCGCTGGTGTAGCATCTCGTTCTCCTCGTCCTTCTCTCGGACTGTCGCCTCGGCACGAAGGATTCGCCGTTGTAGCTCGGCCAGGAATGACGCCTTTATCAGGATTTGGTCACCCTCTGCCTCCTGAAAGAATTTAATTCATGGGTTTAAGTGCGACCAGAATCAGATAGTGTAAACAAATTTTCTGCAGTTCCAAATGAGAAACACTACTAGCATGGACATCATATTTTAGATAGCATAGAAACAGATATGATGTGTACCTTTTTCGACTCGAATTCTCTCAACACGTTCAGTAGATCGACATTGCCGGCGCATCTTCTAACAAGGCAGCCGCGGATACCTTCATATTATGCCAAGACAACAGGGAACCAGAAATAGTGAGTCATACTGCCACTTCTATCTTTGCAGAGTCTGACGAGAATGAGGAAAATCTTCTTACCAGATTGTATAACCACTGAAGCCTTCCGTATCTTGATGAAGTATCTTCTTGCATGCCAGCCTCTTAGATTTTTCTGCACAAGAGTGGCTGCCCTATGTTTCCTCAACAGAGATGAATAACTTTGCCTTGCATTCTCAGCACGAATGACTGCAAGATGAGAAGAGCAACCAGCCCATACAGTAAGCATGAGCAGGAGAGAAAGATACAGCAACAGGAAATACAGTAAAATGCACAAGGCAGTGGCTTGGGTAGCTACATGATTGAAGAGCCAAAACTCCTCTGATTCGTTCACTTGCATGGCGTCGTGCTTGATACCCTCTGAAACAGCTTTGAACCCTTAAAACACCATGTAGAGTACGATTCCGAGTATTCTCAAGGTTGCCAATCTTCAGTTCCCCAAAAAAGAAGCAATACAAGATGGTTGTCATTAAAAGCTTAAGTAATAGTAGTAGACGAATGTATAGATGACCACTCAAACTTCAAAGACAGCATAATTATGAATTATAAATTTTAGAAAGCAACTTTAAACATGTGATGTCCATTCATATAAGTATCATAGGCCAACACCGTACAGAGGAACAAACATGGTGATACAGCATTTTCCAGAAATACATCACTTACACAAGGAAAAGAAGGCAAGCCAAACTGACACTGCCGTGTGCACTAGAAGAACGAGAGCCACCACTTGTCATTCACAAAACAAAACGCCAGATGTAATTCAAAAATGTGTGAACCGTGAGCCATTGTGCTCTTGGCATGCTCTTCGGAAAGCATCCCTACCTGAATGTTTTCTCCTTGATACCTGTTTGGTGCATCTTTCTTGTATATATATTTTTTTATTTTTTTTATTTACAAACCTTTGTTGTTTATAGATCAGTGCTGCCGTACTACCTGGACCTTGTGGATCCCAATTTCTGTGTATTTTTTACTCCTTATTTAGTGTATGCTTAGCAAATCACTGAATGTACTTATTAATGGCCTTGCTAGACAACAGCAGATCAGTGCACTAGCAAATCACCAGCATAGCAGTCGAATATCAAATTACTAAGCTGCCCTGCTGTGAAATATTGTGCAGTATAAGTAATTATTATCTAATTACTTGTCTATTCTGAAAGTGAAACTCAGTGAGTACGAGATGAATACAGAGTGTAAACAAAGTAGCATTATAATGTATGGAATACAACAATAACCCAGGCATGTTAATAAATGAAACAAAGACTGCTTGACTGACCTGACCAGTTCGGAAGAACAACTTTGTGTAGCCAACTTGATACATCTCAGGCAAAATGTTGAATTGATGAAGAATTGCAACCGAAACACTAAGTGGATCTTGAGACGCAACATCCTCAAGAAGAAGAAAACCATACCTGATAACTTGAATCATTAACATCTTGCACACAACAAAAATCAGAAGCATAATATAGATATACAGATATTTGAATTACCGCCGAGCAAACTTCTGATGAGTCATTCTCGTTGGGTACCCAGATCTTGAAATGCGCACAACTTCAAGAACCCCGCAGCATTTCAGTTGCTGAAGCACAAGTTCTTGTCCGTAAATGGCAGGGAGTTGCAAATTATTTGGTTTAATACAACGTATGAAGTGTGGTGTTGTGCTTTCAAGTCTTTGCATAAGTTGGAATAATTGTCCCTGCGAAACATTTAAACAGCCGGTTGTTAACAGTTGATCTGGTTCATTCAAGATCTCCTTAGAAATTTCTTTGGAGCCACAAAGGTTTTTACCTTAAACTTCATTGCTACACTTAACTTCTGTGAATCAGCAACACTAGGCCTGTATGGTATGGATTCAAGATTATCAGATTGAGCAAGCATCTTAGATGCAAAAGTTTGTGGTATAGATAATTTGCATTTGGCAAGGAACTGAATTGAGTCCATGTGCAATAAATCTCTGTTCTTCTCCAGAAAACCCGATGTGTCATACGCCACCTAATCATCAAAGAAATGGAAATAAAGTTGACAAATGGTAAAAGAAAGACTGATGTGAACATAGAACTGTATATTTGACAACTCCCAACCTCTCCTGCATAGTGACGGACAGTGAAAGCCTTGCCTCTTTCTCCTCTGAAGCAAGAATTAGTGTCAAGATGTTGCTTGAGCTTGTTTGCAAAAGTAAGGTCTGTGGCATTAGGGAATGTAGATTCCTCATCCAGCAGAGACAACAACCCCAGTGGTTTCTGTATCCAGTAGGAGAAGTGAGCAAGATAAAGAATCCCAGACATTTTTATCCAGTAAGAGAAGTAAGCGAGTTTTATTTTCTTTATTTTAGTTTTGCCACAAGACATCTACAGAAGTCATTAAACTCCAGCAAGGTTAAGTGGTATGTTTGGTTTGTGCCCAAGGTTGTCATGCCGAAAAGTTGAGCCAAAATTTTGGTTGAGGTTTTGCTTGCCAATGGATTGGCCAACATTGGCTAGAAAACTGAACTAGAGTTGGTAAAGAAGCATTGTTATGCCAAAAAGATGGTCTTCGTCCAAACAGAGGCCAATGGCATGTCCAAAAACAATTGTAGGGTACACTTTGGTCCCAGTCCAAACATACCATAACCCAATATACACCTTGGTTGGGAACCCAGAATCCATTGTGATAAGCCAGTTATATATTCCACCCTTGTTTTCCCGATGCTAGTTATCATCATGGTTTGAGAAACCAGTAACTACATTTACTTGTACAACGTTAGGATGGGTTAATCACGGAGTATTTACCAAGTTTGTAGAACCCCTGTATTCCTAAAAATGGAAGTATTTGCATATTGGTACAATCTGAAATCTGCAGGCTTTACTTTGAGTGATGTGGAGACCTTCACATTCTATTTTTCTAGTAGTGAATTTTTGTCTCTTAGCTAAGAATGATTGAATGCTATGCGAAAATAGCACTTGCAGTAAATTTATATTTGGAATTTTGCAAGTTAACCACTTTCCAGCAAAACAAAGGCATTCCCCCTCTGCTTATGCCAAATAAAATAGGCATGTGCTTTTTAAGGAAGTACTGGTAGAATTTAAAGCGAAGTGGAGCCTTGGCGCAGCGGTAAAGCTGTCGCCTTGTGACAATGAGGTCATGGGTTCGAGTCCTGGAAACAGCCTCTTGCAGAAATGTAAGGAAAGGCTGCGTACAAAAGACCCGAAGTGGTCGGACCCTTCCACAGACCCTACGCAATGGGGAGCTACGTGCACCAGGACTGGTAGAATTTAAAGCATTCCAGCACAGACTAACATATTTATGATTTCTTGATGATGACAACAATGAAGAAAATGTACAGGCCCATACTTTCTCAAATAGATTCAAGCAGTCCTGGTTGTCCTCAAACTCAACCTTAGCCCAGTCAATGCCATCTTCAACATATTCCTGATCACATAAATGACATATTTTTAGAAAGTTACAAGAAAATCGATAAATCGTGGAGTGACTATATAACAATCTCGCCTTTCTGAATTTAGCCAATATAAAAGATTAGAAATAGCAATCTCAAGAAGCACATGCAATACATTTTAATCTCAACAGTAAGGAAGAACATTACAGTTGTGACAGAAATTGAAGCCATAATCAGTAAGAGAAGTTCACGGAATAATAGGAGCATCAATACTATTTTACTACCTCCATTCCTAAATATAAGTCTTTTTAGAGATTCCAATATGGACTACATACGGAGCAAAATGAGTGAATCTACACTCTAAACTACGTTTATATACATCCGTATGTAGTCCATATTGAAATCTCTAAAAAGACTTATATTTAGGAACAGAGGGAGTAACCTTTAAGTATTTTTTTTCTTTACTGAGTAGTGTGAAAGTATTGTGAAGTCAATAAAAGAACAAGAATGATCACTACAAAATGTACACCTGCTGGTACCAGAAACTAAGTAAAATTGCAATGCTGCAAAACATGCACCTGAAAGTCAAACAACAACTCACCTCTTGCTCAAGCTTAAACAAATGGCGATTGAAATGTTGTTGTAGCCTCTCATTTGCATAATTAATGCAGAACTGTTCAAAACTGTTTTTCTGCAATTTGATAGCGTGTCATGAGAAAACATTTGACAATGAAAATGTGAAAATGCAAGCCAAAGGGAAGTGCATTACATCAAATGATTCAAAGCCGTAGATGTCAAGAATACTGATTGATCTCCCAGTTCGACGCTTGCCAACTGAAAGGGACTTGTTAATTTGTTCTACAAGCCACTCGAACAAACTGGCATAGAGCGCTTTGGCCAGAGCATCCCTTGTGTCAGTTGCCTGCAATATCCAAAGAGAGGTAGGTTTGTAAGAGATGTAAATCAAATAGGACTTCATGGCTAGTAATTTGCCTAGCCATTAGTTGAGAAATCATGCTAACCTGCGTAAGGGTAAGCTTCTGGACAATATTCTCATTATTAACTTTCATGTGCCGCTTTGACAAAACTAAATTGAGATCTTCAATACTGCAGCCAAGAAGTCGTGAAACCGTTTCCGCAGCTGAAATAAAACTTATTTTGTTAATTTTATAAAATAGAACCAGCCAGTGATACAAATGCGATACAAATGCTAATTTGTTTTCAGATCTTCACATTGCGGTATGTTATACTAAAACATTGAACAAAATTGACAAAAATACACAGCAGTAAAGGTACCATCAGTATTTAAAACTGATGATATACAACAGTATGTTAACCAAATCATCACCAGATACCATATATTGTGGAAGGTATGGTTCATATAACCATATTAACGACTGAAAGCACACATGTTCTTTTTACCTTCTTCTACAGTGATCTCAACATGATTTTCATTATCAATAATTGTGAAAGAGACATCTCCAAGCCAGAGCACAGCTGAAACCATTGCGAAAACATTATCTTGGTCCTCCTTGCTGATATGGACGATGTTCATGGCTTCCTATTAAAAATATAAGTCAACAAACATGACAGTACACAAGAACAACTACAGGCATGATAATGCCTTCTATGGAATTAGCTTTATATAGCGACGCATTTATTGTTGTGCCCCAGGTAATGTAAAAGAAGGTATTTTAATTAGAAGGAGGCAAAAGTATATTATACCGTTACAGCACGAAACATTTCGGCATCATCCACGCCAGCAATTGAATAGCAACAACTCTGTTTCAGATATTTGTATTCATCCACCTTCTTCAAATTCAACTTCTCTGTATCAAAACATTGCACAGAAAACCATGTACAACTAAGTATTGTGCAATGCAAAAGAGTGGAGCAAAGTCAATTGTCGATGGAAGACATTGTAGTATCTATGTTGAAAGCCGAGCAGCACAAATAGTAGTTCTTGTAATAAGCAGGACGAAAAGGACTATGTTCAAAAGAAGTTTGAGAGGATATACTAGGATGCCATCACCTGTACAACTGTATGAACCAAATAAGCCAGCAACTAACAAATTCAGACAGGATGAATAGATTATGTACCTCTGAGAGTCGTTGGAGCACCAGCACATAGCTGATAAAATATATGGTAGGAACGCTCACCGACTGCACACTGTACAACCCTTGACTACCATGGTGGAAAAGTTCGGATTAGGTTACTTATCCTAAAACAGTGTTTAGGAGAAAAAAGATAACCAGAAAATTAGAAGTTACCTTCTCGAGTAGAACTGTCCAATTGCGCATGCAGCAAGATCATTAGAAAATTTCATCAATAAAAAACATAAAAGTAAATTTAAACCAGAAAATGTTAATGATATAAAGCAGGTACACTTGGTAGAATCTGCATACATGTTTGAATCATGGCACCACATATTCTTCCAGTCGTACTGAAATGAATTTCAATGAGCTTTCCCTGTAATAAAAAATATAAGAATATTAGCCAAACTTTGTTCGCGTTACAGTATTGTGATAATCACAAGAAAAACTTACGAAGCGACTTGAATTATCATTTCTTAATGTCTTTGCATTGCCAAAAGCCTCGAGTATTGGGTTAGTCTGTAGGATCTCATACTCTATGCCACTTCCACCTCCAAGTGAAGCCAGATACTGCATGGCGATCTTTGCAGTTTCTGTTTTTCCTGCTCCACTCTCACCACTACATAGATAATGACATCACTTATTCATTTGCTCACCATATCATGGCTTAAGTAAAAAAGGAAGACAATTGCTTAAATAATGTCAGTGAAACAAAAAATTTGAAAGTGCAAACTGAAGTGTAAGTTATCCTGCACAGTGAACCTTTTAAATCAGCTACGGCAAATTTATTAGATTTTTGCTACTCCACTGTTTATTCCAATCTAAGGCGATACAGAAAATCTACCACATTTATTACTTACTGGTGAACCATGTAAAAGAAAAGGATCAGGTAAATGAGATTATAGGGTTGGTGTGTGCCTATTGCATCTGTTGGAAGTGGACTACTCTCAAGTCCCAATTTTTGTATGACAGACAACCACGCATATTTTAATATCCCAGTAGGACCCTTGTAGTGTGAACTGAAATGATGGACAATGCATGAGACGATTATAGGGTTGGCATGTGCCTATTGCATCTGTTGGAAGTGGACTACTCAAGTCCCAATTTTTGTATGACAAACAACTGCACATATTTTAATATCCTGGTAGGACCCTCACAGTGTGAACTGAAATGATGGACAATGCATGAGACGATTAATATAGGTACATTTCACTGGTTACGTGACTATTTATTCTGTTCAGCTGACAGAAAAAAGTAGCAGAAAATTAAACACTACCAATCCCAAAAACACATATTTCATGTGGCTTGGCTCCTTTATCTTTTACGTATCAATTCAGGTGCAAAGTTAATCCCACTGAATGCTTCTTAGTTCTTACTGAAAAAATAGAAGATACCAACCTTATAATAATGGACTGGTTAACTTCATCTGCAAATGAACATGTCAATTATTAGGCATAGATGTAGATGATTTTCCTCAGAAAATTGAAAGATCGTACCAGCAAGAAAGGTGTACTAACAACAGTAGACTGACCTCTTTTCATTTCACGAAGCGCTGAATCTGCTATTGCATACACATGTGGACTGTCCATTGTTTTGTTTCTATATGCCTTAATATACTCATTACCATACAGTGCAACCTTCTTAAAAGGGTTGACTGCCACCAAAACTGGACCTGCTTTAGTCTACAATGCAATAAACATATCACTAAGAAATTCATCGAACTCCAGAAAAGAAGACAAGGTTCTGATCTATCCTCACATAAATCATGTCTTGTGAATATCTGTACTGCAAGTTGTACAGCACGGATGGTTCACTTAGATAACTCAGCTGCATAAGATCATCCACTCCATCAAGAATTTCAGGATTTGCAGGTTGAAGGCTCTCCGTTTTCAATCTTAGAACCTTCAATTGGAAGAAGGGGAGTCAAACTATCATAATTTCAAAGAGATGATAAGATCTTCCATGCAGATTTTAGGTAGCTTACTTTTCCTTCAGGAACCTTTAGTACAGACTCGTCACCAGAGGTAGTAATCACGGTGCATAAGGCCCAATCACCATTTGGAAGCTGACAAAAAACTCTATTCTTCTGCAACAAGTGTTAGGTAGAAGGTAAATTAGCGTCTTACTACAAGTTGAATAACAGATACAAGCATATCAATTGTATAATTCCAGAAGTTGTTCAATTTGAAATTGGCTGTTTAATAAGTAGCTAATGCATCTCTTAATTGTGACACAACAGTATTATATGTAATAACGGGTAGCTAGAAAAGAAAATTTACCAAAGACGCGACAGAAAATAAGTACTCCCTCGGTCCCAAAATAAGTGACTCGACTACTGAAACACCATTGACGGATCAAAATTTTAAATGATGAAGCTCTATTTACGGGTTTAACATACCCATAACAGTAAGCGCAGTGCAATGTTATGACAGATCACATCATGATAACAACCTAGAAGTCTAGAACTAGAGAAGAACACATTCCTCGAACTCTCACCAAAAATTTGCATGGCGCCTTCCTGGCATTGCAACGTCAAGTGGCAACATTTATAACTGCAGTACCATGGATAACAACCTAATTCCATCTACAACCGGACTGGGCAAATAGGACCCCCTAAACGTCCGCGGACAGCGCCGGCCCGCCCCTCATTTGTCCGTGTAGCGCAGTCGTCCCCTCATATGCAAACCCTCAAATCCATACAAAAACATGCAATGTAGATTTCAACACATGTACTTCCATTGCGCATAGTTCACACAGTCCGTACATTACATAGGGGAGTTCTACATACCATGAGAGACTACCAAAATGATGGCATGTTCTACTACATCATAACTAAATTAACATTAGATATACATAGTCTAGTTCATCATCTACGGCTGTCCTTGCCCTTGTCCTCATGCTCGTGGAAGTAATAGTCAATGACACAGTAGGGGTCGAGGCGGATCTGCTCGGCGCTAGAGCTGGATGTGTCGGACGCACCACCCAACACGTTCAGATCCTCCTCCTTGTGGGGGAGGCCGGCGAGGGCACGGACGGCCTGGGTTTGCTCCACAGCGAGGTCGCGGGCGGCCCGGGCACGCCGCTTGGCCCGGATCCGAGCACGGGCATCCTTGTCGCCGGCCGATACTATGCGACACACCTTCTCCTTTCACGGCGGGCACAATCGTCCCTCGACCCCAGTCTTGTGCATTGCTAGTATTGACCTCTGACTCGGAGTCCGATGCCGCAAGGACGAGGATCCAACGGCCCTCCTCTCAGAGCGCCTGATGCAGTGACGGTGTGTTATAGGCGCTGTGAGCTTATGCCGGAGGCGGTGCCACCAATGGATGCCATCCGGAGTGGCGAAGAAGGCGCCCAGCTGGTGGTCTGCCGCGGGCCGGCTCTGATGGAGGCGCTCGGCCATCCTTTCAGGAAAGGCGGGCCGTGAGCCAGACGGCTATCTCCTCCTTTGTCCGAGCTGGCATCCAGATCCCAGGCAACGGACCCGGACCGCGCGGACTCAGATCCGCTGCTAGCCATGCCGGAGATGACAGGAGCTGTGCGGACAGGAACCCGGGGTAGCGCGGGGCTGGCTGGAAATGGAGTGGACTGAAGAATGGCTAGGGTTTGCTCCGAGGTGGGGATAGGGAGTGATTTTGTGGGGTCGGGATGGGCCAGTCCAATATGGCAGACGTGTCCGGGCAGCTCCAAATCCGCCCCAACATGGAAGATGTTTGGGCTGGGTTTGAGGGGTCCGTTTGGGTGGCTGTTTTGGGTCCGGTTGTAGATGCTCTAAAGCACGTAGAAATGGAACTACATCATGGTATCTATGTAGCTCAGCCTAGCACTTTACAATTGTGTTTACTGGTTGCTGGAAATAAGGTCTACAGCTGGTTAATGCAGGAATTCAATCAAGCTACCAAAAAATAAAACTCGAAATAATAGGAGTTCACAGATTCAGAAACCACAAAACACTTCAGTCGGAGCTGACCAAATTTCAAGCATTATCCATATAAATTCTGTCATTCCAGAAGTGTCGGAAAACAGAAAGGGCAAAAACGAAGGGGGAAAGCCACCTTTTTAGCACCGTAGGAGCTGGTGTCACCCCATCTGGTGTCGCGGGGTGAGGGGCCAGCAGCTGCCGCCGGCGACGGCCTCCGCGGCGTCGCAGCCGCAGAGGACGCCGAATTGGCCTCCCCGCCACCTCCAGCACTCCCCTCCTCCTCCGTCGTCGTCGCCTTGGAGCTGTAGGGAGAGTCGGCGTCTCCCTCGGGCGGCACGGCCTCCCCTTCCTCTTCGTCCGCGGCGGCCCGGCGCCCGACGCCGTTGGGCGCCGGGCCGGCCTCGACGCCGGCACGCGCGGCAGAGTACTTGTAGTCGAGCGACATGGACCGCGCGGGCTGCACCTTGGTGGGCCCGCGCGGGCGCAGCGCCGCAGACTTGCGCACGGACCGCACCTCCACCGACGCCATCGCCGGCCGGCGCGCCCGAGATCACCTCGCGGAGGACCCAAAACTCCCGCCTCCGACGGGATCTCCGCCCAGAGCACCTCGATTCCACAAAACTCCTCCCAGCGCCAATCCACGCCCAGCAAACAACTCCCAAAATCCTAGAAAACCGCAGAAAAACACCACCGGAGCAGCCGATCTGGGAAACCGCCGAGGCCTCAGGAATGGCAGCGCGCGCGAGCTCCCTCTCCCGGAACCCGTGGAGACGCGTAACCCCGTGGCCGTGGCTCCTCCTCCACAGGCGCAGCAGCTCGCGTGCGCCTCCTTCCCTCTCTCTCTCTCTCTCTCTCTCTCTCTCTCTTTCTCTCGGGGGAAGGGTGAGAGAGCCAGCGACAGGGACAGAGTCACCAGAGAGAGGGAGAGAGAGTGGGGAGGAATATTTTAATGGAATTAAGGCGCCTCGCTTTTAGTATCCTGGACGAATTTTACGTGGTGGTGGTGGTTTAAAAATGTTCAAATCTAAATGGGGTGGCCGGGTGGGTGGAGGGGGGAAGGTTTTGAATCCGCCACATGGCAGCGCTCTCCTCGCGCTCACAATAATTCTAGTTCGGCCGCTGCTGGTGCAGGATCAGGATGGATGGATTCATCAGATCCAGGGAAAAAAAGTGTGGCCGGCATACGAGTCAGGAACGGGTGGCCTGCCTCGCGGTGACGGCGCGCTAACGGCTCCAGCCGTTGTTCCCTACCCAAAATGCCGACGATGGCCTCAGGTTTTAAATAATTATCAGGGACGATGCGCAAAAAGAAAGAATTATCAGGGACGACGATGATTCTGCGGGAGAGGAAATATGCCGGGGACAGGTGTCTCCATGCTCGTGGTAAAAGAAAGGCATCTCTTGACTTTTCCTCTTGGACAGTGCTGTCGTATCTTTCAGTCCAAACCAGTGGTTAAGCATGTTTGTTTCTATATATGTTTCTTTTCTTTTCTTTTCTTTTCTTTTTTAGAGTAGTAGTAGTAGTAGTTTTTCAACATTTCATGAGAAAGAATACATGCATTGATTGTGCGAAATGTGCCTTTGGTGTGATGTTCTTTCTATCGAGATTTTGAAAATTGCTGAAATAAAAAAAAACTCAAGTTAAAGGATGCATTCACAGTTAGAACAAGGACGAAAATAAGGGGATCTCTGGTTCTCCATCTTGCAGGATGTTTGGTTGTGCTCGATTTCAAATAACAAGCCGGGCAAAATTTTAAAACGTACTGCTTCCGGATGTTTACACGAGTTCCTGGTCTATGTTATCTTCACTCTGTTTGACCCGTTATGTTTGAGTATAATAATTTCGCTGCTGCCAGAGGGACTGATTCGGCATTGCGCGTGTCGCTTTACAGGTGGCCTCGTACGTCAGAGGAAAAGCGGATTTGCAGAACTAAACCGACAAAAGGTCATACGGCCACTCACTGACAAGTGGTCCAGAGACCTCTCCACCACGTAAACTGCTGCTAACGGTCGGTGCGAAATGACTTTTAAGCCCCTAATATTGAGAGTTACATTGAGGACACAGACGTAATTGTCAGGCCTGGAAAGGAAATTGACGCAAAAACGTGACCGGATAATATAGCACTGGCTGGTAAACAAATACCGACCTGATGACTACGCGGCAGTCGGGCCGGATGAGGTCCAGCGCCCCGTTTTGAAGAGCAGCCGTAAGATGGGGATCAGACGGACATGAGCGGGTCGTCAAGTGCGGCTCGGAAGAACGGGTCTCCGTGCGCCACAGGACGGCACCCCATTTTGTCTGTTCGTTTCAATCCATTCAAAATTGCATGTACACGTGAACCCTGTGATTCACCTGTGATTGGATGGTTAGATGGATTGTGGTATTCTCAGCTCATCAGGATTCAAATTTTGGTGCTCGCATTTATTTCTGGATTTATTTCAGGATTTCCGACGATGCGCATTCAGGGGGAGGAGACGTTTTTGTCGATGACAAGATGCCTACGATGACTTCGTAAATTTTAAGATGATATGCCGGCTCAGTCTTTCAGAGGTGCTCATAGAGGTAGGGTGTGCGTATGTGCATTCATAGAGGTGAGTGTATGAGCGTTTGCATCTGTACTGTGTTCAAAAAAACTGCATCTACACGTGTATGTAGGCGCCGTCCAATCGGTTTCTGCGTCACTTCTTTTTTTCTCTTTTTGAGTTGGTTTCCACGTCTCCTTGAGTAGTAGTATCGGTTGAGGGCATCTTCAATGCTCACGTGCAAATTTGCTCCAGTATTTGTTCGTCGATAGGGGATTCGTCCAGAGACGGCTAAATTTCGTGTTTTGGCCCTATTTTCAAACTTGATCGAGATCTGGTCCTGCCTTGTAAAAATTTCGTGATCTAACCCTTTTCTTACCGCGAGGATCCATGGCGGTAGGTATAATAGCCTACCGCCAAGTTCCCTAGCGGTATGGTTGCACATCCTACCGAGAATTTTTCCTAAGTATGGAACACAGCGCATGCTCGCACCTACCGCCGGGCACCTTGGCGGTAAGGTTGTACAGGCTACCGCCGCCCTGTTTGGTGATAGGGATGTTTCATACCGCCAAGGTCCTTGGCGCTAGGCTATTACACCCTACCGCCATGGACCCTGGCGGTAGCAAAAGGGTCAGATCCCGAAATTTTTACAAACTGGGGTCAGCTCTCGATTAACTTTCAGAAAAGTGTCAACACACGAAATTTTGCCTCTAGGGACAATGATGTTGGAGACGGCCATCCAACGCTATGTCCGCTAGTAAAAGAAATTTTTGAAATTCAATTAAAATTTGTGTCAGGTCACATTAACATCGGATCACATGCTCGATCACACCCAAAAAGAGGCAAGTGTGATGTAGTTTTTACATGCCCGATCACAAGAAAATACCAGTCCGGCAGTCCGTGCAGAAAATTAGATTTTCTGCCCTGCTAGGCAGGCAGTTCGAACTTCCACGCTCAAGGTGTCGTCGCGCGGCGTACGCCACCTCCAACTCATCTTTGTGCCGCTCCAACATCTTATAGGGGACAGCTTGCACGAGTATTCTTGGCTCGGCATCCAAAGCATCCAATTTCAAGGTCCTTGGCGTCCTCCGCATCAGGTGCTATCTGCACCTTCTCTTCGAGCAACACCTTCTTCTCTTCAAGCATGGCCCTTTTCCCTTCGAGAGGAAAGAAGAGAGTGGGGAAAAAGACAGGAATTGGGTGGAGAGCGGCAGGATGAAAGAAGAGAGTGAGGATTTTTTGCTGTGGAAGTGGGGCGGGTGTCTACAAAAGTGTGGGCTCTGCCTGTCATTTGGCTGGGCCGGGGGTGTCGAAGTCTTACGTATCTGCTGTCCGGGCTCTCGCAACCCCCCCCCCCACCACACACACACACACGATTGGTTCCAGTTTGCCGGAAAATAGTGGTGCAGACCGCTCGGCGGACCGACATAGGCTCGCGTTGGATGGCACAAGACGTCCGGACCATGCAGTCCGGACGTATGCGGGCGGTTTGAGGGCCAGTGTTGAAAATACCCTGAAAATGGAGTTTTTTTAGCAACATGTAACATGTAAAAACATCTGCATTCAGATCTTCCAACTCCCTATTTGTCCACACATTGTTAAAGAAAATCTCCAACCTGACCTTTCAAACATAGTTCGTTGGTTCGGGTTGTCCGACACCCCAAACCTAGCCCATATATGTGGTGGATTTGGGGCGACGCTACGCATCCGCCACGTCGGACGCGACATGTCAGGCCCATCCAAAAATCGCCCTGGATCGATCCCCATCTCCCTCGCCCTCAACCTGCTTTCTTCATGTACTAGAGCATAATGGCACGCGTTGCCGTGCCCGTTCATTTTGTGTGCTAGAATGATAGGAATTTATGCCAATATATGGTATATGGTAGTAAGGCATGACTTCTGACCATTTTCATTTTGAAATAATGATATAGATAATTCCAAAAGGTGCATGGTGACACTTGTAGTAAAGATGAACAATTGTTTATATAGTGAAGACGTATGCATTCAATGGTGTGTGTGATAGCTGGTTGTACCAGGTGATCAGTAGAGCATGCTCATCATTGTTTAAAACAGGCTTAGTGAAACTAAACCATAAAAATAAATGAAATTGACAACAAAATTAGTATAGGCCCAAATTAATAAAGGTCGTCTATACCAGAAGATGTGGGCATCATATAAGAGAGAGATAGAGAGAGAGTGATTAGGCCCCATACTCCGATTGAAAAACCAGCGTGCATTGAAGCCCGTGTTCTTCATGATGTCCAGAACTTCAGATCTCATATACCTCAAAAGACCTCTGTCAAGCATAAGGGCACACCAAGAAACACTGTAAAGCACAACAATCAAATTGCTTATTCAGTATACACATAAGGTGTCCCAACATATATTTATCATCTCTTCCTTTCAAGGATCAAAGATAGTAGATATGCAAAAGTTGATAGCAATTAGCAGACCAATCAATGGTAAGTATTATTGTTATTGTTTTCATATATGTGGGGTGAACCTCCACATCATAAACTACAAAGCTAACTATTGAAAAAATGCAGTAATAATCGAAGAAGAGATGTCAATACAGAAATCAACATTAGTGCCTTTGGATGGATTCTCTTGTAGTCTCTTCTCGGGAACGAAAACCTAGAAGAAATTAGTACATGATCATGCCAAAAAAAAGTGATGGGAAGGAGGTGGGAGTGGCAGCTGAAAAGGACTCACCAGCATCAACCACAGGCACGTATGGGTTTGGATAAGCAAAGAAGATAGAAGGTCCATGAGAAGGAGGAGGAACGATGGAAGTGGAAGTCGAGCGGAAGGTGTCGGTATCTGCCTCCTCCAATCCATGCCCCGCCACCGCTAGCTGAAAGGACCTTCCCGAGGTCCAATCTTCCATGCGCCGCCGCCGCCGCTGAAAGGAGCTTTTCGAGATCCTTCTTACGTGGCAGTTTTTGCTTTAGTTTCAAATTGGAAGTGACGCGCGGTACAGCTGCGAGAGTATGGAGAAGGATGTAGGAGGAGTACAGCCGGCGCAGCTGCCATGAAGGAACGCTGCAAGATGGGAAATTAAAAACAGTAAAAAGGGGCTTACGGAGGAAGAATACATAGAGAGTAGAGGGTACCGACGCGGAGATAAACCTGTAGTAGAGAGTCGCCGACGGGACGGATGACCACGGCGGCGCATCACGGATGAAGGAACGGTGGCGCATCGTGGACCGAGGAACAGTAAACGAAGAGGTCGAGGGAACGGGATAGCGCTGGACCACCTGCCCCATGCGAATGGGAAGTTGGACCTAGGCCTTTGATGGCCCGAATACGGAGAGGGACGGGAGCTCGATCTGCAGAGCAGCGGCCCGCTAGACGGTGCGTGGAGCGCCAGGACGACCTGGGGACGACTGAGGTGATCTACATCGTACCTTCAAGTGATCCGACGGCTGACAGGCTGAAAACACTGTAGAGGCTCGGTGGTAGCTGCGTTATACTGTTTCTCAATGTCATGTCCTCGTGCCCGTTCACGCCCTGTCCCATTCTCACCACGCCTAGCCGCCGCTACATCGCCCCGCGCCGCACCTCGCCGGCTCACATGTGTCGCTGACTCGCGGGCCCTAAGCAATTAGCTAGGCTTGTTTAATGAAAATGGTAAAATTGGAAAAGAAAATATGGAAACTCAAAATAATAGTTGTGAGACAACTTCATCTAAATTTAAGGGAGCTATTTGGAGTTGCCCTAACATTAGTACATCACCAATACAAGAACCAGGGTTGTTACTATTCCGGGATTATTTATTTATTTATTTGCGGGTGAACTACTCCGGGAGTTTAATCTTTCCTCTATTTTTTAGATGAAGCCTTACTAATAGAAAATCTGAAAGGGCACACCGTAGGTGATTCTCTCCTTCTCTTTCTAATTTTTAACATCAGTACAGACGCAAGCGCTCATACATACACGTATACACTCATCAAAATGAACATACATACGCACATCCTACCTCTATGAGCACCTCCGAGAGACTAAGCCGGTATATCATCTACTCCCTCCGTCCCATAATGTAAAATGTTTTTGTAAGCTAGTTTAGCTTGCAAAAACATACAGAGGGAGTAGTTAATTCTCTCCTTCTCGAATGAGATCGGTCGATCGATCACGCGAGACGGATTTCTTTTCTTTTCTTGAATAAAGACACCCAATGGGTTATGGGATCATTTGGAGCACGCATCAGGAGAATATTTGTCATATTGGCCCCTACCTTTTCAGTACCGTGATAAGCTTAACTAATACCCGGCCCGTGCCTTTTTTTCTAATCACAGCAAAGTCATTGGTTAATTAATCAACCTCGTGCTGTGGATGTACTTGTTGGTACGTCCTCACGCATGTGCCGATGTACGTGAGGAGCTTTCCTCACGAGCTCCCTACGGAAAAGGCCATTGATGGGATCGAGGCTTTTCTTTTAGTGATGAAGAGAGGAAAAAGGAGTTTCCCGGATGAGTGCCCACTTTTGACTCGCTTGCTCCGGCCGGTGGGTTCGTGCTTGGGTTCGGAAGCCATAGCTCAAAGCTTCAAAAGAAGTCCTGAAAAAATGTACACATATAGAAATTAGATGAAAAAAATATTTTAGCATACAAATAACTACTCCCTCCAATCCAAAAAAGGTGTCGTTGCTTTAATTCAAATTTAAACTAAAACTGAACTAAAGCCACGGCTTTTTTGGGGGGTCGGAGGGTGTACATTCTTAGTTAAGTTTTGCATATGTAGTGCACATATATATGTTTTTTCTTCTAGCCCAAATCATGAACCAACTTATGGTTGGATAATTAGATGTATGGTTGTACAGCTCGCTCATCAGAGACAAACTATATGTTTGACACCCAATACGCATATGTGTGTGTCTAGGTTGTTGCCCTTGTTTCTAAAAATAGTGTTTTTTTTGGTTTCTTTTTGGCGATTCGGATTCACCAGAGCATGTCAAAGCTATTTCACATGTTCTCCACTATATGGTTCGGGATTACGAGCATATTGTTTCCGCACTCTAAATAGTCCACTCTCTCTCCCTCTCTGCGCCCTCTCCCTTTCTCTCTCTTGGCTATTTTAGAGCCTTCTGTTGTTCCGCGTTGTTTTCACTCCCATTCATAATGGACGTGTTTGGTAGGCTGCATATACCTCAGCCAGGCCTGCGCGGGAAGAAAAAGGCCCGTTTGGTTACCCCGTTTACTGTTGGGCCTGCATAGCACGAACATTAAAGCACCTCTGGGCCTGCATCCTTGGGAACGCTCAAATCGGTCGTTTTTCCTCAGCCAGGCCCGAGCGATGCAACCCTAGGCACGTGGGCGTGGGCGGTTGTACGCGTGGGTGCGTCCCCGAGACGTCGCGTTGTTTCCACACACGTCGTCATAAATTACCCTCACATTCCCCTCCTTACCGCTCTCTCCCCTCTTCCCCACTCACGTCGGTGGCGGCGACGGCAGCGACCACCTGAGCTCTACTGCGAATTGATCCAAGACGGCGGCGGCAACCACCGGAGCGCATCGGCCATGGCAGTAAGACCTCGTCCTCTCTGTACATTCACTGCTTTGGACTCGGGCTAGATTCGATTAGAGCACACTATTGAAGAGTTAGGGAGGGGATTGAACACATCAGGGGGGAGGATTAATACCAATCGATTCTGCATCTACGGCTACTAGGCTCATAGGTTATTTTTCGATTACATCGGGGGCGGGGATTGGATTGTCTAGCCGCGGCGAACCTGGAGTCGCATATTGCGGCGGTGGGGGGGGGCGTAGTCATCTCCTTTTCTTCCTCATCATCTTCGTCAAGAACGATGGGTCTTGCACGGTCGCCTGCCACCGGCGCCCTGGCCACCATCTGCACCTCGTCGTTGTCGGGCTCCAGCAACCCGAACATACTACTTCAGTACACCCCGGCACGCTGGTCTTGAGGCGCCTTGTATTGACTATACTTGGCCCATCTTGCCCGTTGTCAAGCGTCACCGAAGTCTGCCTGATTCATGGCCCAGCGCAGGATGTCCAATAACATCGTGCCCTTGGCTGGGTCCGGAACCAGTGTCTTCAGCTCGTCCGACGTAGCCTTCTTCATCACAGCATCGGCCTCCTTGTGCATGTCATCGATGTTGTTGAAGTTCGAGCACACTCCCATGGTGTGCTCGAACTTCTTGTGGTCACCGAGCGAGCACCCAAGGAAGAATGCCCTCCATCCAATGCCCCAGGGGAAAGGGTTGGGGTTGGAGTTGGAGTTCATGCCGAGGAGAGGTGGTGAAACAGAGGGGGTTTGAGTGCGGTGCTGGGTTAGTAGGGTGGGTTAATATAGGAGCGTTAGGCCGATATGAATGAATGCTGACCATTGATATGCGTGTTGTTCATAATGCAGATGGACAAGGGCAATGAGGTGGTGCCACCATTGGGGAAGGGAAAGGAGGTTGTGCCTCCATTGGTCGAAGTGCCAGTGCAGGATCACCCAAGCCCTAAGCGGAGGAACTATGGCCACTTCCATTAGGAGTCAGGACCAAACCACTTCTGCAAGGTTATCCTTGCTCTAAAGCTGGAGAGTCTGCCATTGCCTCTGGACTTTACGAAGCACTTCCCCGCCATCCCTACAGAGTTCAAGCTGAAGACGAACACCGGCTGCGCATGGAGGGTGACCGTGAGGGTGATCGACGACAGGGTCACCCTTGATCAGGGTTGGCCCACCTTCGCCGCCGTTCACCAGATCATGATAGGTACATGCCGACGTTCAAGCTGCTGTCCCCCGATGATACATCTCCATCGTATCTACTTTTCCAAACTCTGTTGCCCTTGTTTCGGACTCTAATTTGCATGATTTGAATGGAACTAATCCGGACTGACGCTGTTTTCTGCAGAATTACATTGGTGTTATTTTTGTGCAGAAATAAAAGTTCTCGGAATGAGCTGAAATTTTACGGAGAATATTTTTGGAATAAATAAAAAATACTGGCAAAATATCAACCAGAAGGGACCCACCAGCTGACCACAAGGGTGGGGGACGTGCCCTACCCCCTGGGCACGGCCCTGTCTTGTGGGTCCCCTGGAGACCCCCTGACCCTAACTCCAACTCTATATATTCACGTTCGGGGAGAAAAATAACACAGAGAAGGACTCATCGCGTTTTATGATACGGAGCTGCCGCCGCCTCCTGTTCTTCATCGGGAGGGCAGATCTGGAGTCCATTCGGGCCTCCGGAGCTTCAGGAAGAACGGTGGAGACGGCGGTGTCGGCTGGAGGAGTGGCCGGCTGGCGAGTCTCAGCCTGGTCATCACCGGCGGCAGGCGGAGCATTCGCGCGTGCCTCATTGCTGGAGGCACGGTCAGGCTGAGGCTGGCCGGCTGCTCCGACATCCAGCTCAGCATCTTCGCCATCTTCCTCATCCTCTTCCTCGCCCTCGTCGCTGGAGTCAATCTCCTCCGCCGAGTCCTCACCGTCGGCCGGGTTCAGCCCGAACCAGTCATCCGGCTGCACGACGCCGTCCTCGTTCACCTCAGGAGCAAAGGCGCTGGTGTCGGTGAAGTCGGCGATCGCCGAAGCACGCCGGATGATAGCCGGCCGCACCGCCTCCAGCTCCTCGTCGGCCTCCTGCCTCCAGGTGCGCAGCTGGTCCAAGTTCAGCCCAGGGTACCAAGCCCGGACGAACTCTAGCGCCCGCCGAGCGCCGGATCAAGCTGCTGAAGCCTTCCAGGCCTCAAGGCGGCCAACGGCTACCTCCAGCCAGTCAGCAGTACGGCTGGGGGTGCGAGGAATTACCTCGCCGGGCCAGAGGGCGGCCAGCACCTGTGCCTCGGCACGCTGAAGCCGGCGGAGCATGCGGTAGGCTGGTTGGAGGCGGGCCTCGATCGCCAGAAGCTGCTCCTCAAGCGTCCGGTTGGCATCCGGCGCGATCTCAACCCTAGCCTGCTGCCGGGCTTCACGGTGGGCTTTGATGGCTTGGTTAGCAGCAACAGAATGGCCAGGGAAGTACTCTGCGCAAAGAAGAAGGAAAAAGAGCAAGTCAGGAGATAAGCTGACTTGTAAAGACAAGCAAAGAGTGAAGAAGAAGGCGGCCTACCATACATCAGGTCCTCGACACGGCTGGCGGTGTCCTGGACTAGGGGGTACTCAACGCGTCGTCTCCCGATCAGTTGGATTGGGCCGAGGACCCCCATGGCCGTATACTCATGGGCCAGTCCGGACAGCTGCCGCATACAAGGAAGAATCAACAAGACTTGGCGATCAAGACAAGGACTCCTCCCCCACCGGCGTATTCGGCTAGGACTCTTGTTATCCTAGGCCTCTGGTGCATTATATAAACCAGGGCCAGGCTAGTCGATAGATACAACAATAATCATACCATAGGCTAGCTTGTAGGGTTTAGCCTCCTTGATCTCGTGGTAGATCCACTCTTGTAAACATCCACAATATTAATATCAATCAAGCAGGACATAGGGTTTTACCTCCATCAAGAGGGCCCGAACCTGGGTAAAACATCGTGTCCCTTGTCTCCTGTTACCATCCGCCTAGACGCACAGTTCGGAACCCCCTACCCGAGATCCTCTGGTTTTGACACCGACATTGGTGCTTTCATTGAGAGTTCCGCTGTGTGATCGGCGAAAGGATCAATGGCTCGACTGCAGGTCAACTGCGACGTCGGCTTCTTCGTCACCAGCTCGACTGGTCACCTTGGCTTGACCGAGGACTGCGCCCTACCTCCGATCGTCATGTTCGGATGAAGGCCTTCATCAACACCAACTCCGATCTCTATCAAGATCATGGAGGAGTCATCCATGGAGCTCGGGGGCTCAACGTCAACATTGCCCTCAGGCGACTGTGCTGTTTTTCTGGACAACAAACTTGTATCCGCCGCCACCGCCTCCTCGAGTGTCGCCTAAATGATTACTTCGGTGGAATTATGCGGAATTAAGTCTACAACAACCCTGCAAAAATTTCGTCGAGTTCCGATGGAGGAATCTCCGGCAATCTCCGATATATCGGAGCCTTGTTGAATCTGGACGAGAATCCAGACGAGTTTAGGGCGTGGTATGTAGCATCTAGCTCGGATGTTCTTTGGAGGATCCAACCGTTGATTTGCTGCGGAATTCCCTTATCTACCACCTGCCAAAAATTCAGCTCGATCCGATCGTCCAAACTCCGGGAAACTTCCGATTAGTGCATCACTTTTTGGATCTGTTTTCTGCGCGAGAACGAATCCGGCCCGAATTCATCTTCTTTATGAACGGGATCTCGGACATCCTTTTTGAAGGAAGTTTTCGTATGGGGTGTTGTGTTATATTCTCAAACACATCCCAGTAGTATTAAAAGTATTCTTGCAATACGAACTCCACCGTCGCGCCGGTGTCAAACCAGCCCGACAACATCACTCCACGGTGGTCGACCTGCGTTAGACATGTCGTCGCTTTATTGAGCCGAGCTCAATTTCTTCGGATCATCATCTCGGCCAGCCGAACAATAGTTCAGCATCGCGAAGGATAAATCGTCACCAACATCGCCGCCCCATGGATTACACGGAGCGGGCACACCTGCATCGACCACGTCACGACCTGCATCGCTGGACCGGGGGCTTCGCCATCCCTTCATCAACCTACTCCGGACACTTCGGCATCACTAGCCGACCAGGCATGGGTGCGCGGATCGAGTCCCAATTTTGGGAATCACCTTCCTTCGGATTGCTACAACAAATAAACCAGGTGCTATTAATCCTAATATTTCTTTTTGCTTGTTTAGGTTAAATTTTTCCCAAGGAATTATTACTCTGGTTAGTCCTGCATATGTACATAGGTCTATCAAATGGTGGCCGCATTATCGACGGTCGCATGATGGTTCGGTTAGTTTCCGTACACAGTTCGGCGAACGCCGCATCCGGAACTCGGACCGACCTGTGAATCCAGGCTTTGCCACGCCTTTATTGCATTACGCCGACGACCTGCATCGACATCGACTTCGGCGCCAGGCCATATTTCTTTTATTACTCACTTTGCATAAATTATTTATTATGCAACAATTTGTTTTTACTATTATCTCTGGTTTGCACTATTTTTTGTGCACAGGAAAATGATCCAGCCGGACTATATCCTTTGACGTCACCGCGGCTGGACGGGGGGCTTCGTCAACACTTCATTACCCCATGCCAGGGACTTCGGTATCACTCTGCCGTCCTGCATTGACCATGCTATGTCACCACTTCACAGTGCCGAGCTCTTTGCTCCACCACCTCGGGACCGGCTTGGGGGATGGAACCTTGTCCCGCATCAAGCTCGGACCGCATCGTCAATACCGAACACATTAACCAGCTAAGTTGCCTTCATGCTCAAAGTTTTAAAATTTCTAACTTGTGTTCGGTTCGACCAAGCATTATACTTTCTCGGGAAAAAGTTGCTTATCTTCCTTGTCGAAACTTTGTTCGCACACACTTGACGCGCTACCCGCGCTCATTATACCTGGGGGCTTCTTTAACAGAAGCTTATTAATTCGGGCCTTATGCCCAACACATGTGTCACACTTCCGCATGTACCTTTTATTCACCATTATATGCATCGATATGACTTAAGTTTTGGCCAAGTTGGGTTGCCTGGCTCCTGTGCTTACCCCTACGTTCCCGATTGTTCGGCTAGGTGGTAAAGGGAGCACCTCTGCGATTGTTACTGCCGGGTCAGCCGGATGTGTACCTCAGACTGGGTGAAGCCGAAAGCTAGCGTTCTTAAGGGAATACTCGGTCGGTGAACTAAAAGATGATTTCTTACCCATTTATTTACCTGCTCCCAGATGTTTTTCTGCTCTTTTCGCAGTCCAGACATGCACTTTAGGGCATGCCTCCCAGGGAAAGGAACCCCTAACGGAACTATTCTCCCTGGAAGATGTTTCTTACTAACCATGTAATATAACATAACTAGTTGGGCACTTGTCTGATAAAGCACTAATGACCCCTACGCCTGGTCTCCACGCATCCCCGGTTTTTATAACCGCGAGGGTATTCGGACACACTCTGGACTATTGGGTCCAGAGGTTGAAGCGAAAAGGTCCGCTACGACAAACGATCTACAATCCGGCTAGAAGGCATTCTACATGTCACCTTACATTATCAACTTTTACCCAAGCCACTTGGGGGCTCTTAAATTTATATGAGCCGTTTTATGATAAGTGTTTTTCTTCTTAGTCGTTGCAAAGTTTTTATTATTATTTATCACTCCTTCGACACAAGTGTGCGGTCACTAGCCAGGGAGCCTAATTTCTCTCTCAAAGAAGCCGTAGGCTGACCCGCTTGAAGTTTTGAGATAGGATGTGTCATGTTAAAGCACGACAGAAGCACCTTTTTTTTCTCTAAAGTCCAATTTTCGGATTGGCACCGAACACTTGATTTAGTTTGGACATTAACCTTTTGAATAAGTTTTTTGGCTTTTCGAGCCCATGGCACTTTTAAACTATTTGTGTGTTTTTAGCACAAGTCTCGCAGTGCAACGCCGGACACCTTTAGAGATTCGACAAAAACATTCTCGGATATTGCTATATATGCATCGGTTTCGAATTGTGTCTTCAGTCAATAGTTGGGTTGCCCGGCTCCCGTGCTTGCCTCCTATGTTCCGCTTTGTTCGGCTAGGTGTGCAAAGGGAGAACCACTGCGATTGTGCTTCCAGCTCGCATGGTCAAGAACCTCAGTGGAGAAAGCCAAAAACTGACTGTCACAATAGGTGTAAACTGGTCAGCGATCCGATGACTATATTAAATGACGGGCCATTCATTGGCCGAAGTGTTTCCGGCTTGACCTCGACTGTCGCCGAACACTATCGGGGGCTATTAACTGGCCTCCCAAACTAAATCCTCGATATTTTGCTCTTACATTGGAGCAGAGGTTTCATGATCATGCTTAGCATGACAACCCAAAGAAAGGAACCGATAGCGGGACTATTTTCTTTGGAAGACATTTCTTCTGTTAAACAATAATATAACATGTCTCTCCGCGTACCTTTGTTTATAAAACCGTATGGCCAGATTGCCTTGTTTGTTGTAAATCTTTGCCCTCATAAAGGCTTTATAAAGTAGGACAAACACTCCTCGGCTATTGGCCGAGGAGGTGGAAGCCAATGGTCGGTCAACAAAGTTTTGTACAATGCGGATCCGAGCATTAGTGACGTAAAGTACTCGGATACATAGAGTCATTACACATAATTTGTGATTTTACTATGGATATCGATCCTTAATTCGGCCTTCCGTGCCCGCATTAAGGCTCGGGGGCTACTGGGCTTCGGGCTTATTATTTACAAATATTAAAGGGGCACATCGATCCCCTGATCTGGTGTTGCCACCCGACCAGTGTCTCGGGGGCTACTGCATTGCCTGTTCTATGCAGAAAATTTTAAGTGCAATACAGTTTCCGAGGAGATTTTGATCCTCAGGTTGGTCGGCCGCACCCAACCTGAGTCTCGAGGACTGAGCACGCCGCTTTCTGTGTCCCAAAGTATTCTGCCGAGTTAGGACTTGATCCTCAGACCGATTTTGCAAATCAACATGAGTCTCAGCGGCTACGGGGATCAACGGTCTTATGTCATCCTTCATGTGCATCTCGGGTTTTAGACCGATACCCACCTTGAGGGCTACTGGCACCAATCAAAAATATTGACAAAAATCGGCCCACATTCGGGGTGGTGCACCACCTCAGAAGCAGTCCGACGTAAAGCTCGGGCGCTAGTGGCTGGCTCCATAGAGGGCACTTCCGGCATTAAGCTCGGCTAAACTCCTTCAAACTTCTTTGAACCAAGGTGATTTACGACACCTCGAATACAGTCCGGCGTTGGAGCTCGGATACATAGTTCGGTGTTGAAGCTCGAATACCGTCCGGCGTTGGAGCTCAGATACATAGTCCGGCGTTAGAGCTGGGAGGCAGTCCGGCATTAGTGCTCGGCTGCAAAAGATACCTCGAATGTAGTCCGGTGTTGGAGCTCGGACGCAAGAGGACGTTGCCGCCCGGGAACAACCTCAAACCCGAGGCATGGCATAAAAATAACAAGGCATTGATAAAGGCCGTAAACTTAAAGGGGCTCCTCGGATACCCAACATGGAAACTCGTTGAATGCATTTCGGCGATCCTCAAGATAGAAGATGAGAAGATTTGTTGAACCAGTTTTCAAGACCGGCAACCGAAGATGAAGAACAGTTCGGAAGAATCGAGGAGTGTCCCTAACTTGAAGACCGGTTCAGGGGGCTACTGACGGTGTCCTGGACTAGGGGGTACTCAACGCGTCGTCTCCGATCAGTTGGATTGGGCCGAGGACCCCCATGGCCGTATACTCATGGGCCAGTCCGGACAGCTGCGCATACAAGGAAGAATCAACAAGACTTGGCGATCAAGACAAGGACTCCTCCCCCACCGGCGTATTCGGCTAGGACTCTTGTTATCCTAGGCCTTTGGTGCATTATATAAACCAGGGCCAGGCTAGTCGATAGATACAACAACAATCATACCATAGGCTAGCTTCTAGGGTTTAGCCTCCTTGATCTCGTGGTAGATCCACTCTTGTAAACATCCACAATATCAATATCAATCAAGCAGGATGTAGGGTTTTACCTCCATCAAGAGGGCCCGAACCTGGGTAAAACATCGTGTCCCTTGTCTCCTGTTACCATCCGCCTAGACGCACAGTTCGGGACCCCCTACCCGAGATCCGCCGGTTTTGACACCGACAACGGCCGTAGCCTTCGCTCAGAGCTTGCCTTGCCTCGGCCCAGCCCGCCGCCTCGGTCTCGTATTCATCTTTGAGGGCGGCCTCGCTGTCCTAGGCCACCTTCAGGGCCGCCTGGTGGCTTTCCTCTTGGTCGGCCAGCCTCTTGGCCAGGCGGTCACGCTCCTGGGCCAAGGCATTGAGCTCGCCCTCCTTGGTGCGAAGGGCGGTCTGGGCGATACCCAGCTGCTGCCTCAAGTCGGTGTTGGCTCCTGCCAGCATGGAAACAAGAAGAAGTTAAGAACGAAGTCAGCAAGAAAGATCCGACCCGATTGCGCAGCAGTCGGCCCGAATCTCGAGGACTACACCCAGTGGGTGTGCTGACGCGCCCCCACATGGGACCAAAAGACAAAGTCACTCACGCCGGCTCTCCGTCAGATCAGCGGCCCTCTTCTCTGCCTCCCGAACTTGAGAGTTGAAGGTAGCGGCATGGAGGTTGTGGTAATCCTGCAGACAGGACGAAGAAGCAAGCAAGTTAGCAAAACGAGTCTTCGAAGAAGTTCCAAGCCGCCTGCTCAGCAGCCGGCTCGGAACTCGGGAACTACACCCAGTGGGTGCGCTGACGCGCCCCCACGGAAAGAAATCAAGAACAAGAAAACTCACCCGAACGACCGCCCGCATCACGAGAAACTCTTGGGTACATTGCTGCAGCGCGGTGGCTTGGGCCTGAAGCCGGCTGCAGACGTCCTGCGCCACCAAGTTTAGCGCGGCCGTCCCACCGCCTTGCGTCCATCCCGGCATGCTAGCGGTGGCCGATTCCAGCTCATGCGACAACGAGCTGGAGGCGGCCGCCCTCTGCTGATCCGGCTCTAAAGCCGCCCTCGCCGCACGCCGGCGAGCCGGCGACAAGACCACAAGATCCGCCTGCGCAGTCGGCTGCTCAGGCGGCACCTCGGGCTGGCCGCCTTGGCCGGTCCCGGTCGACGGAGGCGGTACCACTCCTCCCTCCAAAACGATCACGTCGCCTTCCTCCCTCTCCATCACCAGCGGGTCGCGGCTGATCTCCTCCGGCGAGGGCTGTGGCACGTCTGGGGGTGCGGAACGGAGGGGGATAACGAGCTACGGGGGCTGACCTCGCAAAGCCTCCATCGTCTTCTCCGCGGTCTCAACCTCCGCCCGGGCCTTGGCCGCCGCGTCGGCCTGCGCCTCGACCGACTCCGCCATCGTCTCCAGAGCCGGCTCGGCGGCAGCGGCCTTCTCTCCTCCGCCTCCCGCGCGTTCCACTTCGTCGCTGTCTGAAGCTCGGCGCGGGGATCCACGCGGCGGGAGCCCACAGAGCCTCCCGCTCCGCCGACTATGGAGGCGGTGGTAGTTCGCTCAAGGGTGAGCGGGGCCCTGATTGACAAAACGGGAGACAAAACTTAGAAGAGCTCCAAACGAAGAAAAGAAAGAAAGATTTCGTAAAGACCGGAACTTACGCCGAGACCGCCTGCGGCTGCTTCACCACTTTGCGGAAGCGGGCCGCCTTCGCGGCCGCCTCGTCCCGCTTGGTTGCCGCCGCGGGCACCCTAGGCCTCTTCGGTCGACCGCCGAAGGGAGCCGGTGCCGCTCGGCGCTTCAGTACGCCGTCTCATGCGGCCGGCCCGCCGAATGGGCCGACGCCTTGGGAGTCGGACGCCGGCTGGCGGCGTGGAGCAGGGTCGGTTTCGTCATCGTCGGGCCAGTCTTCGAAGTCGGCGGTGAAGCCGGAGCCGCCTGCCTCATCGTCGCCCCCCGCGGCGTCCTCGTCCAGGGCGGCCGCCCCCAAGTCGGCATCATCAGGATCGTCCGCCGCGCGGTCGGGGGCAAACTCGCGCTCCGGCCCCGTGGTCCCGGCCGGAGGGTGAAGAAGGGGGTTCTGATTAAGAACAGACCGACTGGTCAAGAGTCGGCCCGGAAAGGGATTCGGCAACGAACAAAGAAAAAAGAAAAACTTACCATGGGTGGTGGATTGGCACGAGAGAACGGCGCCATGCCATACTGCCAGTCCGGCTTGAGCTTGCAGTTGGTGATGTAGTTCACCATATAAGACACCTCGTCGTGAGGCATCTCCCGGGTGCTGAGCCAGCTTGGGTCGAAGCGGCCGCTCATCTGACAGATCAGATGAGGCCGTCCTTGGAGCGGAAGGACCCGGTGCTCGACGAAGGCGGCGATCAAGTTGGGCCCAGTCAGGCGGTCCGACTGGATGAGCACCCGAAGTCGGGCGACGGCTCCGGCTCCAGCCGGCGTCAGCGATCTGGCCCGATAGGACCACGAAGCCGGCCTCCCAGTCGGCGGGCCGGCTACGTAAGCCGGCAAGTTGACGTAGTCGCCGTTCGGGGCAACATTCTTTACATAGAAGTAAGACCGTTGCCAGAGCTTCACCGACTGGATCAGCATGATTGAGGGGAAGGGGTTGTCGGCAGTGGACCTCCTCATGGCGATGAAGGCGCCGCACGGAGCCGGCACGCCAGCCGTGACCGTGCTGAGCTTGGATTTAAAGAACTCCCCCTAGAGCTCGATGGTGGGGAGGACACCGAGGAAGCCTTCGCACAAAGTGATGAAGGCCGATAGCAGCACCACCGTATTGGGGGTGAGGTGGTGCGGCTGGAGCTGGTAGAAGTCCAAGAACGCGCGGAAGAAGCCGCTGGCGGGGAGGCCGACGCCGCGCATGCAGTGCGAATAGAAGATCACCCGCTCGCCTTCCTCTGGCGCCGGCGAGATCTCCCTCGCCAGCGCGAGGCAGACGTGCACGAGATCTTCGCTCGGCAGCCTCCGTGTCTTGCGGAGGAACTCGATGTGGTCATCGCGGATGGTGGAGCCATCCCAAGAACTCGATGTCGGAGCCATGGCGGCGAGCGCGACAGCGAGAAGCGCCCGGCGCGGAGGCAGCAAGCCCGCGGCACGCTGGGAGGTAGAAGGATGCCGAAGCAGGGGCACAACGAGGAGCTGCTACAGCGAGGCGGAAGAAGAAGATGGCAGGGCGAGGGCGAGCATGCGCACTACTGCTGCTCCCCCTCCCCACCCCTACTTATAGCCTCGCGCGGCGAAGCCGAGGAGGCGA
>NC_041381.1:339095277-339096412 GCF_002162155.2 Triticum dicoccoides | reverse complement strand
GAACCGCCGCCGGGAGACATGCGGTTGGTTCGGGCCACAAAAGATCCGCGCACGGGCCGATGCGCGGGAGTGGCGGGCCCCGGCCTGCGACGGCGTCCCGTCACGCGTGCCACGTGGCATGCAGAAGGCGGGCGGTCAGCCCGCCGCTCGATTGGCGCACCCGCTGGTTCCCGCCTTCGAATTTGAGAAGGCTTCGCCGAGAAGGCACGCAAGGAAGGCCGACTCCTGGCAGCCGGCTCCTCGGGATAGGAAGCTGGCCGAGCTTCACGATTTCCTCTTCAGCCGCGAAGCCCAACCAGCTTCGGGGACTACTATCGGAGTAAATGACCACGGGCAGCCTAACCGGCTCCCTTTGGCCCTCAGAAAAAACAACGGGCCGATCGGACCTTGAAGCACCTAAGACGCGGGGCTGCCTACCTCCGGCCGGCTGTCACCTAGGCCGGCTGGCAGAAGGCGGCCCAGCCAAGAAACAACCCTTGGAGGACGCCACGATCGGGCCGACTCCAAGAAGCCGACCCCTGAAGGGCCGACTTCCCAGAAGCAAGCGGCCGAACGCCGCCTCCAAAGACCATCACCCATAACGGTGACGGGACAGGGCGTGGCTACAGCAAACCCTGCCACCCCCGAATCCCGGAGAATGCATGGCTACAGTACGCCGTACGGGGCAGCCATCCCCCGTCCGGCGTGGCACTGTCGCCATGAGAGTCATGACACCATCCACGACGGGTCGCTAGTACGGCCCGCATGCGGCGGGCCCCTTTGGTCAGAGAGACATCCGAAGGCGGCCCGGCCTCCCCCAGCCGGCCCAAGGCCGGGCCGGCTTCCAATAGCCGGCTTGCTCCTCCTCGGGGCGCGTGCATCATTAAGCGGATAAGACATGGTAAGGCTATAGTGGGAGCCCGCAAGGCGGCGACACTATAGCCATGCTTACCACGGCGGAGCCCTCGTCATCAGAGGCGAGGCAACAGTAACCAGCCCCTGACAAGATCCCCTGGCGGTGGGGCCGGCCTGTCGACCAGTGAGCCGACAGCCGGCGGGACCCACCAGTCGGCGGGTCCCAGAAGCCGGCGGAGAAGGCGGCAGTCACAGCCACTGATGGCCTGGGCCCACGTCCAGCCGGATTACCATTGTACCC
>NC_041381.1:339010503-339095145 GCF_002162155.2 Triticum dicoccoides | reverse complement strand
GACACCCATGCAAAGGGTTGATCTCATAGAGTTCTAGACACTTCCATAGGGAGAGAAGAGAGCTAGCCTTGCCCTTCTTCCTCCTCCCACCGAACAGCTCAAGGAGCATTTTGTAGCCACTTGTTGATCTAGTGATCATGCGGAGACCCCATAGAGCAGCAGTAGGGGTGTTATCTCCACGGAGAGCCCCGAAGATGGGTAAGATTCGCCGGCGTGCATGTCTTCGCCTTATCCCGTTTCCAGGCACCGGCGACGTCTTACTGGCTCCCACAATGATAAGCCATCCGTGGGCATATGTCGCACCTACCACCCGACACGAAGGGTGTACATTCTTAGTTAAGTTTTGCATATGTAGTGCACATATATATGTTTTTTCTTCTAGCCCAAATCATGAACCAACTTATGGTTGGATAATTAGATGTATGGTTGTACTGCTCGCTCATCAGAGACAAACTATATGTTTGACACCCAATACGCATATGTGTGTGTCTAGGTTGTTGCTCTTGTTTCTAAAAATAGTGTTTTTTTGGTTTCTTTTTGGCGATTCGGATTCACCAGAGCATGTCAAAGCTATTTCACATGTTCTCCAATATATGGTTCGGGATTACGAGTATATTGTTTCCGCACTCTAAATAGTCCACTCTCTCTCCCTCTCTGCGCCCTCTCCCTTTCTCTCTCTTAGCTATTTTAGAGCCTTCTGTTGTTCCGCGTTGTTTTCACTCCCATTCATAATGGACGTGTTTGGTAGGCTGCATATACCTCAGCCAAGCCTGCGCGGGAAGAAAAAGTCCCGTTTGGTTACCCCGTTTACTGTTGGGCCTGCATAGCACGAACATTAAAGCACCTCTGGGCCTGCATCCTTGGGAACGCTCAAATCGGTCGTTTTTCCTCAGCCAGGCCCGAGCGATGCAACCCTAGGCACGTGGGCGTGGGCGGTTGCACGCGTGGGTGCGTCCCCGAGACGTCGCGTTGTTTCCACACACGTCGTGATAAATTACCCTCACATTCCCCTCCTTACCGCTCTCTCCCCTCTTCCCCACTCACATCGGCGGCGGCGACGGTGGCGACCACCTGAGCTCTACTGCGAATCGATCCAAGAGGGCAGAGGCAACCACCGGAGTGCATCGGCCATGGCAGTAAGACCTCGTCCTCTCTGTACATTCACTGCTTTGGACTCGGGCTAGATTCGATTAGAGCACACTATTGAAGAGTTAGGGAGGGGATTGAACACATCAGGGGGGAGGATTAATACCAATCGATTCTGCATCTACGGCTACTAGGCTCATAGGTTATTTTTGATTACATCAGGGGCGGGGATTGGATTGTCTAGCCGCGGCGAACCTGGAGTCGCATCGAGCGGCCGTGGGGGGGGGGGCGTAGTCATCTCCTTTTCTTCCTCATCATCTTCGTCAAGAACGATGGGTCTTGCACGGTCGCCTGCCACCGGCGCCCTGGCCACCATCTGCACCTCGTCATTGTCGGGCTCCAGCAACCCGAACATACTACTTCAGTACACCCCGGCACACTGGTCTTGAGGCGCCTTGTATTGACTATACTTGGCCCATCTTGCCCGTTGTCAAGCGTCACCGAAGTCTGCCTGATTCATGGCCCAGCGCAGGATGTCCAATAACATCGTGCCCTTGGCTGGGTCCGGAACCAGTGTCTTCAGCTCGTCCGACGTAGCCTTCTTCATCACAGCATCGGCCTCCTTGTGCATGTCATCGATGTTGTTGAAGTTCGAGCACACTCCCATGGTGTGCTCGAACTTTTTGCGGTCACTGAGCGAGCACCCAAGGAAGAATGCCCTCCATCCAATGCCCCAGGGGAAAGGGTTGGGGTTGGAGTTGGAGTTCTTGCCGAGGAGAGGTGGTGAAACAGAGGGGGTTTGAGTGTGGTGCTCGGTTAGTAGGGTGGGTTAATATAGGAGCGTTAGGCCGATATGAATGAATGCTGACCATTGATATGTGTGTTGTTCATAATGCAGATGGACAAGGGCAATGAGGTGGTGCCACCATTGGGGAAGGGAAAGGAGGTTGTGCCTCCATTGGTCGAAGTGCCAGTGCAGGATCACCCAAGCCCTAAGCGGAGGAACTATGGCCACTTCCATTAGGAGTCAGGACCAAACCACTTCTGCAAGGTTATCCTTGCTCTAAAGCTGGAGAGTCTGCCATTGCCTCTAGACTTCACGAAGCACTTCCCCGCCATCCCTACAGAGTTCAAGCTGAAGACGAACACCGGCTGCGCATGGAGGGTGACCGTGAGGGTGATCGACGACAGAGTCACCCTTGATCAGGGTTGGCCCACCTTCGCCGCCGTTCACCAGATCATGATAGGGTACATGCCGATGTTCAAGCTGCTGTCCCCTGATGATACATCTCCATCGTATCTACTTTTCCAAACTCTGTTGCCCTTGTTTCGGACTCTAATTTGCATGATTTGAATGGAACTAATCCGGACTGACGCTGTTTTCAGAATTACATTGGTGTTATTTTTGTGCAGAAATAAAAGTTCTCGGAATGAGCTGAAATTTTACAGAGAATATTTTTGGAATAAATAAAAAATACTGGCGAAATAATCAACCAGAGGGGACCCACCAGCAGACCACAAGGGTGGGGGACGTGCCCTACCCCCTGGGCACGGCCCTGTCTTGTGGGTCCCCTGGAGACCCCCTGACCCTAACTCCAACTCTATATATTCACGTCCGGGGAGAAAAATAACAGAGAGAAGGACTCATCGCGTTTTATGATACGGAGCTGCCGCCGCCTCCTGTTCTTCATCGGGAGGGCAGATCTGGAGTCCGTTCAGGCCTTCGGAGAGGGGAAATCATTGCCATAATCATCACCAATCTTCCTCCATCACCAATTTCATGATGCTCACCGCCGTGCGTGAGTAATTCCATCATAGGCTTGCTGGACGGCGATGGGTTGGATGAGATTTATCATGTAATCGAGTTAGTTTTGTTAGGGTTTGATCCCTAGTATCCACAATGTTCTGAGATTGATGTTGCTATGACTTTACTATGCTATAATGCTTGTCACTAGGGCCTGAGTGCCATGATTTCAGAACTGGACCTATTATGTTTTCATGAATATATTTGTGTTCTTGATCCTATCTTGCAAGTTGTAGACACCTATTACAAGTTATGATCCGCATACCCCAAGGTGACAATAATTGGGATTCTTTCCGGTGATTACCGTAGTTTGAGGAGTTCATGTATTCACTAAATGTTAATGCTTTGGTCCGGTTCTCTATTAAAAGGAGGCCTTAATATCCCTTAGTTTCCATTAGGACCCCGCTGCCATAGGAGGGTAGGACAAAAGATGTCATGCAAGTTCTTTTCCATAAGCATGTATGACTATATTCGAAATACATGCCTACATTATATTGATGAATTGGAGCTAGTTCTGTGTCACCCTAGGTTATAATTGTTGCATGATGAATGCCATATGACATAATTATCCATCACTGGTCCATTGCCTATGAGATTTTCACATATTGATCTTTGCTATGTTACTTTGTCGTTGCCACTGTTACAATTGCTACAAAACTGCTACTATCACTTTTATCACCGTTACCGTTACTTCCATACTACTTTGCTACTAAATATTTTGCTGCAGATATGAAGTCTTTCAGATGTGGTTGAATTGACAACTCAACTGCTAATACTTGAGAATATTCGTTGGCTCCCCTTGTGTCGAATCAATAAATTTGGTTTGAATACTCTACCCTCGAAAACTGTCGTGATCCCCTATACTTGTGGGTTATCAAGACCTTTTTCTGGCGCCGTGATACGTCCATTTTGCATCATGCTTTTATATCGATATTTATTGCATTATGGGCTGTTATTACACATTATATCTCAATACTTATGGCTATTCTCTCTTATTTTACAAGGTTTACCATGAAGAGGGGGAATGCCGGCAGCTGGAATTCTGGCTGGAAAAGGAGCAAACATTTGAAACCTATTCTGCACAGCTCCAAAAGTCCTGAAACTCCACGAAACATCCTTTTGGAATTAATAATAATTATTGAGCGAAATAAATACACCAGGGGGCCCACACCCTGTCCAGGAGACAGGAGGCCCCCCCCTATATGGCGCGCCCCCTATCTCCTGGGCCCTCTGGTGGGCCTCCAGTGTCCATCTTCTGCTATATCATTGCTTTCACCCTAGAAAAAATCGTGGGCAAGCTTACAGGACGAAACTCCGCCGCCATGAGGCGGAACCTTGGCAGAACCAATCCAGGGCTTTGGGGGAGCTGTTCTGTCGGGGACACTTCCCTCCGGGAGGGGGAAATCATCACCAACGTCATCACCAACGATCCTCTCATCAGGAGAGGATCAATCTCCATCAACAACTTCACCAGCACCATCTCCTCTCAAAACCCTAGTTCATCTCTTGTATCCAATCTTGTATCAAAACCACAAATTGGTACCTGTGGGTTGCTAGTAGTGTTGATTACCCCTTGTAGTTGATGCTAATTGGTTTACTTGGTGGAAGATCATATGTTCAGATCCTTTATGCATATTATTACTCCTCTGATTATGAACATGAATATGCTTTGTGAGTAGTTACGTTTGTTCCTGAGGACATGGGTGAAGTCTTGCTATTAGTAGTCATGTGAATTTGGTATTCGTTCGATATTTTGATGAGATGTATGTTGTCTTTTTCTCTAGTGGTGTTATGTGAACGTCAACTACATGACACTTCACCATTATTTGGGCCTGGAGGAAGGCATGGGGAAGTAATAAGTAGATGATGGGTTGCTAGAGTGACAGAAGCTTAAACCCTAGTTTATGCGTTGCTTCGTTAGGGGCTGATATGGATCCATATGTTTAATGTTGTGGTTAGGTTTACCTTAATACTTCTTTTGTAGTTGCGGATGCTTGCATTAGGGGTTAATCATAAGTGGGATGCTTGTCCAAGCAAGGGCAGTACCCAAGTACCGGTCCACCCACATATCAAATTATCAAAGTACCGAACACGAATCATATGAAGGTGATGAAAACTAGCTTGACGATAATTCCCATGTGTCCTCGGGGGCTCCTTCCTCATTATTAGAAATTGTCCAGGCTTATCCTTTGCTACATAAAGGATTGGGCTACCTTGCTGCACTTTACTTATTTTATTTACTTATTACTCGTTACTATTTATCTTATCACAAAACTATCTATCACCTACAATTTCAGTGCTTGCAGAGAAAACCTTACTGAAAACCACTTATCATTTCCTTCTGCTCCTTGTTGGGTTCGACACTCTTACTTATCGAAAGGACTACGATTGATCCACTACACTTGTGGGTCATCAAGACTCTTTTCTGGCGCCGTTGCCGGGGAGTGTAGCGCTTTTGGTGAGTGGAACTTGGTAAGGAAACATTTATATAGTGTGCTGAAATTTTCTGTTACTTGTCACTATGGAAACTAATCCTTTGAGGGGCTTGTTTGGGGTATCTTCACCCCAACCAGAAGAGCAAAGAGTTGCTCCTCAACCTACTGAACTTTATAAAAATATTTACTTTGAGATTCCTTCGGGTATGATAGAGAAACGGCTACCTAATCCATTTGCAGGAGACGAAACATTGCATCCCGATTTACACCTTATCTTTGTGGATGAAGTTTGTGGATTATTTAAGCTTGCAGGTATTCCCAATGATGTTCTCAAAAGGAAGGTCTTGTATAGGCTATGTGATGATACGAGATCTTGGAATTATAAGCGACTGAAGCTGGAATTTCACCAGAAGTTCTACCCTATGCACCTTGTTCATCGTGATCGTAATTAAATATATAATTTCTGGCCTCGCGAAGGAGAAAGCATCGCTCAAGCTTGGGGGAGGCTTAAGTCAATGTTATATTCGTGCCCCAATCATGAGCTCTCTCGGGAAATGATTATTCAGAACTTTTATGCTCGGCTTTCTCTTGATAATCGCAACCTGCTCGATACTTCCTGTGCTGGTTCTTATATGCTGAAGACTATTGATTTCAAATGGGACTTATTGGAAAGAATTAAACGCAACTCTGAAGATTGGGGTTCCGACGATGGTAAGGAGTCAGGTATGACACCTAAGTTCGATTGTGTTAAATCTTTTATGGATACCGATGCTTTTCGTGGATTTAGCGCTAAATATGGACTTGACTCTGAGATAGTAGCTACTTTCTGTGAATCTTTTGCTACTCACGTTGATCTCCCTAAAGAGAAGTGGTTTAAATATAATCCTCCTGTTGAAGTGAAAGTAGTTGCACCTATTACAGTCGAAGAAAAGACTATTACCTATAGTGATCCTATTGTTCCTACTGCTTATGTTGAAAAACCTCCTTTTCGTGTTAGGATAAAGGATCATGCTAAAGCTTCGACTGTTGTTTGTAAGAGTAATACTAGGACTTATACACCTCCTGAGCAAATTAATGTTGAACCTAGTATTGCTATGGTTAAAGATCTCTTGGATGAGGATTTAGATGGGCATGTTATTTATTTCTGTGGTGAGACTGCTAATATTGCTAGGCTAGATACTAAGACACGTAGACTTGTCGTAGGCATGCCTGTTATTTCTGTTAAAATAGGAGATCATTGTTATCATGGCTTATGTGATATGGGTGCTAGTGCTAGTGCAATACCTTATTCCTTATATCAAGAAATTATGCATGACATTGCACCCATTGAATTAGAAGACATTGATGTTACTATTAAGCTTGCTAATAGGGATACCATTAAACCCTTTGGGATTGTTAGAGATGTTGAAGTTTTGTGTGGGAAGGTTAAAGACCCTGCTGATTTTCTTGTTCTTGGTTCCCCACAAGATGATTTTTGTCCCATTATTTTTGGTAGACCCTTCTTGAATACGTCTAGTGCTAAGATTAATTGTGAAAATAATATTGTCACTGTTGGCATAGATGGTATGTCTCATGAGTTTAATTTCGCTAAGTATAGTAGACAACCTCGTGATAGGGAACCACCTAGTAAGGATGAAATTATTGGTCTTGCTTCCATTGCTGTTCCTCCAACTGATCCGTTAGAACAATATTTGCTAGACCATGAAAACGACATGTTCACGAAGGAAAGAGAGGAAATAGATGAACTGTTCCTTAAACAGGAACCTATGCTGAAACATAACCTTCCCGTTGAAATTCTTGGGGATCCCCCTCCACCCAAGGGTGATCCCGTGTTCGAACTCAAACCATTACCTAATAATCTTAAGTATGCTTATCTTGATGAAAAAGAAATATATCCTGTTATTATTAGTGCTAACCTTTCAGAGAAAGAAGAACAAAGATTATTGAGAACTCTGAAGAAGCACTGAGCAGCTATTGGATATACTCTGGATGATCTTAAGGGCGTTAGTCCCATGTTATGTCAACACAAAATTACATCGGAGGACGATGCCAAACCAGTTAGAGATCCTCAACGAAGATTAAATCCCAAGATGAAGGAAGTGGTAAGAGAGGAGATACTAAAGCTCCTTGAGGCAGGTATTATTTATCCCGTTGCTGATAGTGAATGGGTAAGCCCTGTCCATTGTGTTCCTAAAAAGGGAGGTATTACTGTTGTTCCTAATGATAAAGATGAATTGATCCCGCAAAGAATTATTACAGGTTATAGGATGGTAATTGATTTCCGTAATTTAAATAAGGCTACTAAGAAAGATCATTACCCTTTACCTTTTATTGATCAAATGCTAGAAAGACTATCAAAACACACACATTTCTGCTTTCTAGATGGTTATTCTGGTTTCTCTCAGATACCTGTGTCAGCAAAGGATTAATCTAAAACTACTTTTACTTGCCCTTTTGGTACTTTTGCTTATAGACATATGCCTTTTGGTTTATGTAATGCACCTGCTACCTTTCAAAGATGCATGATGGCTATATTCTCTGATTTTTGTGAAAAGATTTGTGAGGTATTCATGGATGATTTCTCCGTTTATGGATCCTATTTTGATGATTGTTTGAGCAACCTTGATCGAGTTTTGCAGAGATGCAAAGACACTAGTCTCGTCCTGAATTGGGAAAAGTGTCACTTTATGGTTAATGAAGGCATTGTCTTGGGGCATAAGATCTCCGAGAGAGGTATTGAAGTTGATAAAGCCAAAGTTGATGCTATTGAAAAGATGCCATGTCCCAAGGACATAAAAGGTATAAGAAGTTTCCTTGGTCATGCCGGTTTTTATAGGAGGTTCATTAAGGACTTTTCTAAAATCTCTAGGCCTCTGACTAAGTTATTGCAAAAAGATATTCCTTTTGTCTTTGATGATGATTGTGTAGAAACATTTGAAACACTTAAGAAAGCTTTGATCACTGCACCTATTGTTCAGCCACCTGATTGGAATTTACCTTTTGAAATTATGTGTGATGCTAGTGATTATGATGTAGGTGCTGTTCTAGGGCAAAGAGTCGATAAGAAATTGAATGTTATCCAGTATGCTAGTAAGACTCTTGATACTGCCTAGAGAAATTATGCTACTACCGAAAAAGAGTTTTTAGCAGTTGTGTTTGCATGTGATAAGTTTAGACCTTATATTGTTGATTCCAAAGTTACTATTCACACTGATCATGCTGCTATTAAATATCTTATGGAAAAGAAAGATGCTAAGCCTAGACTCATTAGATGGGTTCTCTTGCTCCAAGAATTTGACTTGCATATTATTGATAGAAAGGGAGCTGAGAACCCCGTTGCAGATAACTTGTCTAGGTTAGAGAATGTTCTTGATGACCCACTGCCTATTAACGATAGCTTTCCTGATGAACAATTAGTGGTTGTTAATGCTTCTCGTACTGCTCCTTGGTATTCTGATTATGCTAATTACATTGTTGCTAAATTTATACCGCCTAGTTTCACATACCAGCAAAAGAAAAAGTTCTTTTATGATTTAAGACATTACTTCTGGGATGATCCACACCTTTATAAAGAAGGAGTAGATGGTGTTATTAGACATTGTGTGCCTGAGCATGAACAGGAACAGATCCTACGCAAGTGTCACTCTGAATCCTATGGAGGACACCACGCTGGAGATAGAACTGCACACAAGGTACTACAATCTGGTTTTTATTGGCCTACTCTCTTCAAAGATGCTCGTAAGTTTGTCTTATCTTGTGATGAAAGTCAAAGAATAGGTAACATTAGTAGACGTCAAGAAATGCCTATGAATTATTCTCTTGTTATTGAATCATTTGATGTTTGGGGCTTTGATTATATGAGACCTTTTCCTGCCTCTAATGATTATACACATATTTTAGTTGCTATTGATTACGTTACTAAGTGGGTAGAAGCTATTCCAACTAGTAGTGCTGATCATAACACTTCTATTAAAATGCTTAAAGAAGTTATTTTTCCGAGGTTTGGAGTCCCTAGATATCTTATGACTAATGGTGGTTCACATTTTATTCATGGCGGTTTCCGTAAGATGCTTGCTAAGTATGATGTCAATCATAGAATCGCATCTCCTTATCATCTGCAGTCTACTAGTCAAGTAGAGTTGAGCAATAGAGAGCTCAAATTAATTTTGCAAAAGACTGTGAATAGATCTAGAAAGAATTGGTCCAAAAAACTTGATGATGCATTATGGGCCTATAGAACTGCATACAAAAATCCTATGGGTATTGTCGGAGTAAATGACCACGGGTAGCCTAACTGGCTCCCTTTGGCCCTCAGAAAAAACAACGGGCCGATCGGACCTCAAAGCACCTAAAACACAGGGCCGCCTTCCCCCGGCCGGCTATCACCTAGGCCGGCTGACCGAAGTCGGCCCGGCCATAAAACAACCTTTGGAGGACGCCACGATCGGGCCGACTCCAAGAAGCCGGCCCATAAAGGACCGACTTCCCGAAGGCGACCCATGAAGGGCCGACTCCAAGAAGCGAGCGGCCGAACGCCGCCTCCAAAGTCCATCACCCATAACGGTGACGGGACAGGGCGTGGCTACAGCAAACCCTGCCACCCCCGAATCCCGGTGAATGCATGGCTACAGTACGCCGTACGGGGAGGCCATCCCCCGTCCGGCGTGGCACTGTTGCCATGAGAATCATGACGCCATCCACGACGGGTTGCCTGTACGGCCCGCAGGCGGCGGGCCCCTTCGGTCAGAGAGACATCCGAAGGCGGCCCAACCTCCTTTGGCTGGCCCGAGGCCGGGCCGGCTTCCAATAGCCGGCTTGCTCCCCCTCGGGGCACGCACGCCATTAAGCAGATGAGACGCGGTGAGGCTACAGTGGGAGCCCGCAAGGCGGCGGCACTGTAGCCATGCTTACCTCGACAAAGCCCTCGTCATCAGAGGCGAGGCCACAGTAACCAGCCCCCGACAAGATCCCCCAAGCGGTGGGGCCGGCCTATCGACCAGCGGGCCGACACCCGGCGGGACCCACCAGTCGGCGGGCCCCAGAAGTCGGCGGAGAAGGCGGCGGTCACAGACATTAACGGCCTGGGCCCATGCCCAGCCGGATTACCGTTGTACCCATGGGGGGTAGGCCTATATAAACCCCCCTGGGACACCCATGCAAAGGGTTGATCTCATAGAGTTTTAGACACTGCGATAGGGAGAGAAGAGAGCTAGCCTTGCCCTTCTTCCTCCTCCCACCGAACAGCTCAAGGAGCATCTTGTAGCTACTTGTTGATCTAGTGATCATGCGGAGACCCCGCAGAGCAGCAGTAGGGGTGTTATCTCCACGGAGAGCCCCGAAGCTGGGTAAGATTCGCCGGCGTGCATGTCTTCGCCTTATCCCGTTTCCAGGCACCGGTGATGTCTTACTGGCTCCCACAATGATAAGCCATCCGTTGGCATATGTCGCACCTACCACCCAACATTTGGCGCCCACCATGGGGCGAGGTGCACCGTCGTCCGGAGACCTGCTCTGGACGGGAACCCTTTTCCTCCCCAGCGAGCGTAGCCAGCCCGGCACGCCCGATGGCGCTTGCCCCGATGCGCTGCAAAGTGTCGATGATGCCTGCGCGGCGAGCTACCTCGCCGATCTTCTTGGCGAGGTTTGCATCTCCGACGAGTCCGCATCCGACGCGGGCACCGGCTGCCTCGAGAGCCGCCTCGTCAGCCTCCTCGACCAACTCCACGTCTCCGGTGAGCCTATCACGGACTTGGAGTCGGTCGGCTCCATCGACCCAATGCTTGTCGACTCCGACACGACATCGCTCAACGCCTTCCCCACCGACATGATCGTCTTCGACGACCCTCTCTCGCGAGCTGACAGTGGCGGCAGCACCGTCACCGAGGTGCTGGTCATCAGCCATGGAGCCGCTTCCGGCGAGAACACCCACGACGCCCTGCAAGCGGTGCTGCAGGACTTGTCTGTCCCCATCCCGGCCGACGCCAACGCCGAGGCACTGGAGGCTCGTCGCCTTGCCCTCGTCGCGGAGGGCTAGAAGATAAACACCATGAGACGCCTCACGGAAGCCCACCAGCGCGAGGTCGACCGAGCCGCCTTCGGCATGCCGCCTCCAAAAGGGCCAAGCCGAGTCGGCGCCGTCAAGCAACGCGGCGCGGCCATTGCCAGCATGCTAGGCGCGGACCGCCCGATCTACGCCACGCCCCTCGAGAATCTACGCGCCGCCCAGTCGATCGTTGACGAACTCAACAGACTGGGGGCCGACGAGCTCCCCTACATGACCAAACGCATCCAGCAGCTGATCGGCGCGGCCGCAGCACGACACGAAGCCAGCATCCGAGCTGGAAGCCCCCCTCGCCGAGAACACGGCGCGACATCGCGTACACCGACTGCGGGTGGCGCCCGTGCGAGACAAGAGAAGGAGCCGGCTGCTAGCCGCAGCCGGACACGAATCACCATCGAGTGCGACGCGGAGGGCCGTCCCCGAGGCGTGGAGAGATGAGGCGACTTGCCCCCTCCTCCGCCTCACGGGGAGAGGTATCCCACCCCGCTGCCTATCGAGCATCCGACTCAAAGCGGCCGACTTGGTCGCTGCGAAGGAGTCGGCGAGAACGATGCCCGCCATCGGATCGACCGCCTCGCACGATCCTTGGCCCTAGAAGAAGAAGATGATGTTGGCCCGCCCTGTTTCGGCCCCCGCATCCGCGACGAGCCCTTTCCCAAAGGGTTCTCGCTCCCAAGAGACACGCCCAAGTATAATGGCTCCGTGAAGCCAGAGGACTGGCTGATCGACTACTCCACCGCGGTTCGCATAGCGAACGGCAACCGGCGCGTCGCCGTGAAATATGTCCCCCTGATGCTCCAAGGCACGGCGCGTACCTGGCTCAACAGCCTCAAGCCCTATAGCATCAATAGCTGGCTCGACTTCACAGAAGCCTTCATCCACAACTTCACCAGCACTTACAAGCGGGCTCCCAAGCCCAGACAGCTCTCCTTGTGCGTACAAGGACCCAACGAGTCGACTCGCGACTACCTCACGCGTTGGGCCGAGCTCCGAAACTCCTGCGAAGGGGTGCATGAGGTTCAGGCAATCGAGTACTTCACAGCCGGGTGCTGAGAGGGCACCCTCCTCAAGTACCGACTCCTCTGCGACGAGCCGACTACCCTTGACGAGCTGTTGATCATCGCGGACAAATACGCCACGGCCGCCTCCTCCATGAAGACCGAGCTCCGTGTCGACGCCTCTGGGAAAGTGCTTGCGCCTGCTCCCAAGACGCCGACTGGAGAGTCCACCCGGCGCCCATACCAAAACGACAACAAGCGCAAGGCTTCGATGCCGCCTTCCACTAGTCGGCAGGTGGCAACGGTCGAAGAAGAGCAGCCTGAGGGACGGCCTGCTCCCAAGAAGCAGAAGGGCGGCAGGCCGGCTTGGCCGCCGGCTTTCTCCTACGAGCAGACCCTCGACGCCCCCTGCAAGTTCCACAGCAGCGAGAAGCCGTCCAACCATACGACCTAGAAGTGCCATTGGCTCACCCGAATCTCCAAGGGCGAGGGGCTGTTGCTGCCTCCACCTGCGGGCCAGCCGCCTCCTCACTAGTGCAGAACCGGGATTTAGTGCCGGTTCGTGACGGCCTTTAGTGCCGGTTGGCGAACCGACACTAAAGTGCAAACACGTGGCATGAGCCAGGCCCGGGTGCGTGTGAGACATTAGTACCGGTTGGTAACACCAACCGGTACTAAATGTTTGGGTGTTTTTTTAATTTTTGCTTTAATTTTGTGTTTTCAATTTGGCTTTATTTTCCATTTAATTCTTTTTTGTTTGCTGGTATTTCACGATACTACAAATTGTACACGTTATGCATATATATAAATAGATTTTCTCGTACGTAGAACCGCATATGTATATATATATATATATATAATCATCGAATGTCTCACAGCCAACACCATTAACTATTCACACATACACATGTATATACATATACAATTTCTCCTACGTGTTGCCTTCATGCCTTCGGAGCATGATGACAAGTGGTTCATGGGGGCGGTAGCGGGTAATAGTATTCTCCTTTGGGATCTATGACCCGGTTGAGCAAAAATCCGGCTATTTCCTCTTGAAGTGCTTGTATGCGGTCCGATGGTAGGAGCTTATCCCGCACCGACCTGAACTGTTAAGGAGATCAATATGCATGTGTGTTAGTTGTGTGACTAGATATCGATAATGGTGTGACTAGTGTTTTGAAAAAAACGTACCCAGTCCTGTCTATCAGATCTGCTCCTTTCGCACGTCATCATGCGAATGTTCTCGCAAACGTAGAATGCACACAGATTATTCCCCGGCGCCTGCCTCAGGGCCTTTACGAGAATGGAATTGAATCAGGTAATGATTAATCAAGCATGATAATTAATTAATGATATTGAAACAAGAATTAAAGAGATGGTAGCTAGCTAGTACTACTTAATTACTTACCAAGGGTCGATGCCAAAACAACTTTTTTGGCCACTTGCCTGGAGTCACCTTGATGAACTTTGCCCATGCCCTGCCCGCCGGCAAAGAAAATTAATAAAGGGGTTATTAAATAGTTCATATTAGGAACTGATAGTTAATAATGATTGAAATTACCTGTTGACTATCCCCTTCATGATGGTGTAGTCTTTATCTTCTTTAGTTAGTGAGTCCAGTAATTCAACTTTTCCTTCCTCAACTTTAATGTCTAACAAGACCCAGTGCCAACTGCATATGCACACATTTGCATGTCTTAATTAAGCGGGCATGTGCATAAAATTAATCAACTACCGTAAACCGTATACACTTAATTATTAACATCTAGCTAGCTAGTAAGCAAAAATAGAATTTGTAGTACAAGACAGTGTGACTCACGGGAAGTTGTAAGGAAGTAGTATATCTTCATTTCTATTGAGGCGCTTCAAGAACTCTAGCATGCTTTCCTCTACAGCAGCTTGACAATGTTCAATCTCCCATATTTCCTGATTAATGGTATTTGGGTCAATGAACCCAACACCATAGCGTCCAGCTTTTTTCATCTCATATATCTTCATCCTGCATATAATACCACAGAAAAAGAGTATAGTGAGGATAATTACATGTAATGATTGATCATAATTATCACTACATAACTAGCTTGAGACTTAAATTACAGAAAGAAATCACTTAGAGACAATAGCAACTGACTATAGACTTGTCGAGTGCGTCTTGATTAAATAACTGAAATAGTTCTGGATACTCAATGGCCAGGGCTTTCTCATGGTAATCATGCTCATGCTTGACATTCACCATGAGGGACTCTCGATTGGAAATCTTGGTAATGTTCATGTACCATTGATGCAATTGATACATTCTCGTTGGGAGGTCCTTGACCTTGTCTGGATGGACCAAAGGTTTGCCCCGGACATATTGCCATGCTATTTCCGATTCTTTAAGCGTAGGCATGGGCTCGATTTCGAGGAGTTGTCCAACAGAGATATTGAGCATTTGAGCCTGCATTATATGATCCTCTGTTATTACCACATCGCCATGCTGGGGAACACTAACGGTTTGCCCACAATAATATTTGGCGCGCGTACTACTCCTCTCATGTGTTGTTGGCACAACAAGCGGGGGGATCGCTTGCGCCGCCGGTTCTCCCAACTGGGGAACGGTTTTCCCGCATTTTTTGCCAGCTGCTTGTTGGCTTGAGCTTGAGCTCGCTTCCTTCTGTAGTCGTGCCACCACCCTCTTTAGTACCGGTTCGTGGCACGAACCGGTACTAAAGGTTCGCCACGAACCGGTACTAATGAGAACGGCCGGCTAGCCGTTGGAACCGGCACTAATGGACACATTAGTGCCGGCTCAAAACCAAACCGGCACTAATGTGTCTCATATTAGGTGCTTTTTCTACTAGTGCCTGCCCCCCCGCAGCCGGCCGCTCGGCCGGCAGTCGGAGCCATCCACGACGAGTTCCCTGACGAGCATGCCGCCTACGTCGTCTTCACGAGCCAACGAGATGATCGGCGAAGTCGGCGCCGACAACACCAAGAAGTCAACGCGGTCGCCTCCAGTAACCCAGAGTTCATGCACTGGTCGGAGAAGCCCATCAGCTGGAGCCGGGACGACCACCCAGAGGTGATGCCGTCTCCTGGCTCCTATGCTCTTGTTCTGGATGCTACTCTGGCGACAGAGAGGCGCGCCGCTCGTTTCTCCCGCGTGCTGCTAGATGGCGGGAGCAGTATCAACATACTGTACCGAGACACAATGGAGAAGCTCAACATCAAGCCAAAGCAACTCATGCCTAGCCGGATTGTGTTCCATGGCATCGTACCCGGCCTGTCCTGCTCACCAATCAGCAAGATCAAGATGGATGTCCTCTTTGGAGACAAGGATCATTTCCGCCGAGAGGCAATATGGTTCGAGGTAGTGGATTTGGAGAGCCCGTACCACGCACTGCTTGGCCGACCAGCGTTCGCCAAGTTTATGGCTGTGCCCCACTATGCCTACCTCAAGATGAAGATGCCGAGTTCCAAGGGCATTATCACCATAGCCAGAGACTACAAGAAGTCTTCTAAGTGTGCAGCAGCCAGTAGTCGGCTGGCCGAGTCCCTCGTGATTGCTGAAGAAAAGAAGATGCTGGACCGAGTTGTGGCCCTGGCTGGCAAGCAGTCGGCTTTGTCTCCTGACCCCAAAGAATGCGAAGCTCAAGGTTCTTTCCAGCCGGCTAAGGAGACAAAGAAGATACCCCTGGACCCGGAGCACCCAGAGAGGCACGCTGTCATAGGCATAGGCCTTGACAGCAAATAGGAAGGCGAGCTTGTCGATTTCCTCCGTGAGAATCGGGACGTCTTTGCATGGTCTCCCAAAGACATGCCGGGTGTCCCGACGGATTTCGCCGAGCACAAGCTACACGTCCGATCTGATGCAAAGCCGGTCAGGCAGCCCTTGCGCCGCCTGTCAGAAGAGAAGAGAAGAGTAGTCGGAGAAGAGATAGCCTGGCTTCTGGCAGCCGACTTCATTATGGAAGTGTTCTTTCCAGAATGGCTTGCCAACCCGGTCCTCGTGCTGAAGAAGAACAAGCAGTGGCGCATGTGCATCGATTACACCAGCCTCAACAAAGCCTGCCCCAAAGATCCGTTCGCCCTACCAAGTATTGATCAAGTGATAGACTCCACAGCCGGATGCGAGTTGTTGAGTTTCTTGGATGCCTATTCCGGCTACCACCAGATAAAGTTGAACCCGGCTGATCGCTTGAAGACCGCCTTCATCACCCCATTCGGAGCTTTCTGTTACCTGACTATGACATTCGGCTTGAGAAATGTCGGTTCCACTTTTCAGCGTTGCATGTAGAAATGCCTCCTCAAGCAACTCGGCAGAAATGCCCACGTCTATGTAGACGATGTCGTGGTGAAGATGGAGAAACGCGGCACCCTGCTGGAAGACCTCAAGGAAACCTTTGAGAACTTGCGCCTGTTTCAGATCAAGCTCAACCCGGAGAAATGTGTGTTCGGAGTACCAGCCGGCCAGCTTCTAGGCTTCCTGGTCTCCGAACGCGGCATTGAGTGCAACCCAGTGAAGATCAAGGCCATAGAGAGAATGAAGGTCCCTACCAAGCCGTGAGACGTCCAAAAGTTCACCGGATGCCTGGCATCTTTGAACCGCTTCATGAGCCGGCTTGGAGAGAAGGCCCTCCCCCTCTACCGACTTATGAAGAAGACCACTCACTTTGAGTGGAATGACCAGGCGGATCAAGCTTTCCACGAGTTGAAGAAGATGCTGTCCACACCACCTGTCTTGGCGGCCCCAACTAAGAAGGAGCCCATGCACCTCTACATCGCCGCCACCAGCCGGGTGGTCAGCACAATCATTGTGGTTCAGCGCCCAGTGGAAGGCCGAGCTCAGCTAGTCCAGAGGCCGATATATTATTTGAGTGAAGTACTATCCACCTCAAAACAGAACTACCCGCACTATCAGAAAATGTGCTATGGTGTGTACTTCGCCTCCAAGAAACTCAAGCCCTACTTTCAAGAGCATCCCATCACGGTCGTATGCACCGCCCCGCTTGCCGAGATCATAGGCAGCCGGGATGCATCCGGCCGAGTGGCAAAATGGGCCATTGCGCTGGCACCATACACAATTTACTATCAGCCCCACACTGCCATCAAGTCCCAAGCACTGGCTGACTTCCTCATCGACTGGGCCGAGACCCAGTACCTGCCGCCGGCTCCAGACTCCACTCATTGGCGGATGCATTTTGACGGATCCAAGATGCGCACCGGCTTGGGAGCCGGCATCGTCCTCACCTCTCCCAAAGGCGACAAACTTAGATACACATTGCAAATCCACTTTGCCGCCTCCAACAATGTGGCCGAGTACGAGGCGCTCATACACGGGCTCCGGCTAGCCAAGGAACTCGGCATCCGCCGGATCCTGTGTTATGGCGACTCGGACTTAGTGGTTCAGCAATCATCCAGCGACTGGGATGCCAAGGACACAAACATGGTGAGCTACCGTTTCCTTGTCTAGCAGCTCAGTGGATATTTCGAGGGGTGCGAGTTCCTTCACGTGCCACGGGCCGACAACGAGCAAGCAGATGCCCTGGCATGAATAGGCTCCACCCGACAAGCTATACCAACCGGCGTCGCCCTCCAACGCCTCCTGAAGCCATCTGTCAAGCCATCTCCGGAATCCAGTTCCATCTTCGTGCCGCCTGACCCCGACGCAGTCGGATCCGACTTTGGGGACCCGGCAGGCGGCCCGGGGACTTCGGCAGCTGGCTCGGGGACTTCCATAGTCGAACCCGGCCCGGGGACTTCCATAGTCAAACCCGGCCCGGGGACTGCAGTGGCACAGCAGGCGGAGGCCGACTCCAACTCCTCACAACCCAGCCCGCCCACCCTGGTTGCAGTAGCCGTCTTGGCAGTCGAAGAAATCACAGCTCCATCATGGGCTCAGCCCATTCTCCGGTTCCTGGTGAATGGAGAACTACCGACTGACGAGATCTCGGCCAGACAAGTCCAACGCCGAGCCGGAGCCTACACAATAATGAACCAAGAGCTAGTTAGGCGCAGCGCTACCGGAGTCTTCCAGCGCTGCGTCAAGCAAGAGAAGGGCATAGCAATCCTCGAAGACATCCACCAAGGCGAATGCGGCCACCATGCCGCATCCAGGGCACTCATCGCCAAGGCCTTCCTCCATGGATTCTTCTGGCCAACTTCATTGGAGGATGCCAAGGAACTAGTCAAACACTGCAAAGGGTGCCAAATCTTCGGCTCCAAGCAACACGTGCCGGCTTCTGCACTCAAGACCATCCCCATCACGTGGCCCTTTGCCGTCTGGGGACTGGACATGGTCGGACCATTCAAGACGGCGCGCGGCGGCATGACACATCTGCTTGTTGTTGTAGACAAATTTACCAAGTGGATTGAAGCAAAGCCGATCAAGAAGCTGAATGGGCCGACTACCGTGACATTCATTGCCGACATCACAACCCGGTACGGCATACCACACAGCATGATCACCGACAATGGCACGAATTTCGCCAAGGGAGCTTTGGCACGTTTCTATGTGACACAGGGCATCCGACTGGACTTAGCGTCTGTTGCCCACCCGCAGTCAAACGGCCAAGTCGAGCGAGCAAACGGCCTCATCCTCTCCGGCATCAAGCCTCGAATGGTTGTGCCACTGGAGCGCTCGGACGGTTGCTGGCTCGACAAGCTACCGGCCGTCCTCTGGAGTCTGCGCACTACTCCAAACAAGTCGACCGGTTTCACCCCTTCTTCCTTGTATATAGTGCTGAGGCTGTCATCCCAACTGACATCGAGTTCGACTCACCTCGCCTCACCATGTACATGGAAGCGGAGGCCAAGGAAGCAAGAGAAGACGGCGTTGACTTGCTAGAAGAAAGCCGGCTGTTAGCCCTCAGTCGGTCTGCCATCTACCAGCAAGGACTACGCCGGTATCACAGTCGGAGAGTGAAGCCAAGAACTTTCCAAGAGGGAGACCTTGTGCTCCAGCTAATCCAGTGAACAGCCGGCCAGCACAAGCTCTCGGCCCCTTGGGAAGGCCCCTTCGTCATCAGCCGGGCTCTGGGAAACGACTCCTATTACCTAATCAACGCGCAGAAGCCGAAGGCACGCAAGAGAGACGACTCTGGCAAGGAGTCGGAGCGCCCGTGGAACGCCAATCTTCTTCGAAGATTTTACAATTGAAATGCAGTATGTATCATGCTACCTTTTGTATTAAGTATGAGACAACGGGCCCCCGAGAAGTTCTCGGGGACTGCCCTATTTTATCTATGTATGCCGGGTATCACTCCCATGATTACCCTACTGCATTTACTTTCTCCGTCCGGCACCGGGTTCGACTAGTCGGCCCGGGGACTCGCCGCCTTGAGTTATGTCCGAGTTCTACCTGCAGTCAGACAAGTAATGTGCCGGCACCCGAGCCCCCTCTTGCGAGAGTCACATCTCGAAGAATCAGCTGCCCGACTAGCAAGAGCCAAAGGCGGAAAGGATGCCCACATGAAAAAATGGCTAAGGACTAACGAACTTACATAACACAAGCCGGCTTCCCCCTCACCAACCGTCTGTCGAAGCAGTCGGCTGGCCGGCTTCCTTTCCTACTCTGCCAAAATCTAAGAAAGCTCGAGCCTTTGCCTTCCCAGACGACCAAATTCCTTACCCGGCCACAGACTGCAGAGCAGCTGTCCGGCTGGGAAGGCGGCAACCAGGGGAAGGCGGCAAAGGAAGAAAGCTGAAAGATAAAAAGCAAGTCGGAATGGAAGCCAAATACATGCATAATAATATTTACATGAAAAGGCCCTCAAAAGGCCGGCATTCAGCAAAGTTTGAATACAACCCCAGTGGGTGGAATTGCGCAAAATAACAAGTTTTGTCCAAAGAGTAACTAGCAGGGAAGTAAATGATAAGTCAAGCCAAGGGAGCGCTTGGGGCTTCAGGAAGAATGGTGGAGACGGCAGTGTCGGCTGGAGGAGTGGCTGGCTGGCGAGTTTCGGCCTGGTCATCGCCGGTAGCAGGCGGAGCGTTTGCGCGTGCCTCGTTGCTGGAGGCACGGTCAGGCTGAGGCTGGCCGGCTGCTCCGACATCTGGCTCAGCATCTTCGCCGTCTTCCTCCTCTTCCTCCTCGCCCTCGTCACTGGAGTCAATCTCCTCCGCCGAGTCCTCACCGTCGGCCGGGTTCAGCCCGAACCAGTCCTCCGGCTGCGCGACGCCGTTGTCATTCACCTCAGGAGCAAAGGCGCTGGTGTCGGTGAAGTCGGTGATCGCCGAGGCACGCTGGATGATAGCCGGCCGCACCGCCTCCAGCTCCTCATCAGCCTCCTGCCGCCAGGTGCGCAGCTGATCCAAGTTTAGCCCAGGGTACCAAGCCCGGACGAACTCTAGCGTCCGTCGAGCGCCGGATCGAGCTGCTGAAGCCTTCTTGGCCTCAAGGCGGCCGACGGCTACCTCCAGCCAGTCGGCAGTACGGCTAGGGGTGCGAGCAATTACCTCACCAGGCCAAAGAGCGGCCAGCACCTGTGCCCTAGCACGCTGAAGCCGACGGAGCATGCGGTAGCCCGGCTGGAGGCGGGCCTCGATCGCCAGAAGCTGCTCCTCAAGTGACCAGTTGGCATCCGGCGCGATCTCAACTCCAGCCTGCCGCCGGGCTTCGCGGTGGGCGTCGATGGCTTGGTTGGCAACAACAAAATGACCAGGAAAGTACTCTTCACAAAGAAGAAAGAAAAAGAGCAAGTCAAGAGATAAGCTGACTTGCAAGGACAAGCAAAGAGTGAAGAAGAAGGCGGCTTACCGTCAACCAAATCCTCAACCAGGACGTAGCCTTCGCTCAGAGCTTGTGTTGCCTCGGCCCAGCCCGCCGCCTCGGTCTCGAATTCGGCTTTGAGGGTGGCCTCGCTGTCCTGGGCCGCCTTCAAGGCCGCTCGGTGGCTTTCCTCCTGGTCGGCCAGTCTCTTGGCCAGGCGGTCACACTCCTGAGCCAAGGCATTAAGCTCGCCCTCCTTGGTGCGAAGGGTGGTCTCGGCCACGCCCAGCTGCTGCCTCAAGTTGGCATTGGCTCCTGCCAGCATGAAAAGAAGAAGTTAAGAAAGAAGTCGGCAAGAAAGATCCGACCCGACTGCTCAGCAGTCGGCCCGAATCTCGGGGACTACACCCAGTGGGTGCGCTGACGCGCCCCCACATGAGATGAAAAGACAAAAACACTCACACCGGCTTTCCGTCAGATCGGCGGCCCTCTTGTCTGCCTCCCGGACCTGGGAGTTGAAGGTAGCGGCATGGAGGTTGTGGTAATCCTGCAAACAGGACGAAGAAGCAAGCAAGAGCAAGTCAGTAAAACAAGTCTTCGAGGAAGTTCCAAGCCACCTGCTCAGCAGCCGGCTCGGAACTCGGGGACTACACCCAGTGGGTGCGCTGACGCGCCCCCACGGATATAAATCAAGAACAAAAGAACTCACCCGAACGACCACCCGCGTCGCGAGAAATTCTCGGGTACATTGTTGCAGCGCGGTGGCTTGGGCCTGAAGCCGGCTGCGGACGTCTTGCGCCGCCAGGTTCAGCGCGGCCGTCCCACCGCCCTGCGTCCACCCTGGCGAGCTTGTGGTGGCCGACTCCAGCTCATGCAACAATGAGCTGGAGGCGGCCGCCCTCTGCTGATCCGGCTCTGAAGCCGCCCTTGCCGCACGCCGGCGAGCCGGCGACAAGACCACAAGATCCGCCTGCGCAGTCGGCTGCTCAGGCGGCACCTCGAGCTGGCCGCCTTGGCCGGTCCCTGCCGATGGAGGCGGCACCACTCCTCCCTCCAGGACAACTACGTCGCCTTCCTCCCTCTCTGTCACTGGCGGATCATGGCTGATCTCCTTCGGCGGGGGCTGTGTGACGTCCGGGGGCGCGGAACGGAGGGGGATGACGAGCTACGGAGGCTGGCCTCGCAGGGCCTCCGCCGTCTTCTCCGTGCTCTCGGCCTCCGCCCGGGCCCTGTCCGCCGCGTCGGCCTGCGCCTCGACCGATTCCGCCGTCGTCTCCAGGGCTGGCTCGATGGCGGCTGCCCTTCTCTCCTCCGCCTCCCGTTCCTCCCGCGCTTCCCGCGCGTTCTGCTCCATCGCCGCCTGAAGCTCGGCGCGGGGATCTATGCGACGGGAGCCCGCAGACCCTCCTGTTCCGCCGATTATGGAGGCGGCGGTAGTCCGTTCAAGAGTGAGCGGGGCCCTAATTGACAAAACAGGAAACAAGACTTAGAAGAACATCAACCGAAGAATAGAAAGAAAGTTGCGTAAAGACTAGACCTTACGCGGAGACCGCCTGCGACTGCTTTACCACCTTGCGGAAGCGGGCCGCCTTCGTGGCCGCCTCGTCCCGCTTGGTTGCCGTCGCGGGCACCTTGGGCCTCTTCGGGCGGCCGCCGAAGGGAGTCGGTGCCGCTCGGCGCTTCAGTACGCTGCCTCGTACGACCGGACCGCCGGATGGGCCGGCGACTTGGGGGTCGGACGCCGACTGACGGCGTGGAGCGGGGTCGGCCTCATCATCATCAGGCCAGTCTTCGAAGCCGGCGGTGAGGCCAGAGCCACCTGCCTCGCCGCCGCCCCCCGCGGCGTCCTCGTCCAGGGCAGCCGCCCCCAAGTCGGTATCATCAGGATCGTCCGCCGCGCGGTCGGGGGCGAACTTGCGCTCCGGCCCCGCGGTCCCGGACGGAGGGTGAAGAAGGGGGTTCTGATTGAGGACAAACCGACTGGTCAAGAGTCGGCCCGGAAAAGGATTCAGCAACAAGCAAAAGAAAGAAGAGAGAACTTATCATGGGTGGTGGATTGGCGCGAGAGAATGGCGCCATGCCATACTGCCAGTCCGGCTTGAGCTTGCAGTTGGTGATGTAGTTCACCATGTAAGACACCTCGTCGTGAGGCATCTCCCTGGTGCTGAGTCGGCTTGGGTCGAAGCGGACGCTCATCTGACAGATCAGATGAGGGCGGCCTTGGAGCGGAAGGACCTGGCGCTCGACGAAGGCGGCGATCAAGTCGGGCCCGGACAGGCGGTCCGACTGAATGAGCACCCGAAGTCGGGCGACGTCTCCGGCTCCAGCCGGCATCAACGATCTGGCCCGGTAGGACCATGAAGCCAGCCTGCCAGCCGGCGGGCCGGCTACGTAAGCTGGCAAGTTGACGTAGTTGTCACAGCCCCAGTTCAGCCCTTGCTTGACTTTGCTTGTTCATCATGCCATCATGTTTAAATTCCAAAGAAATTTGAAATGGGGATTGTTGAAACCCTAGCACCAAATGAAATTTAACTAGGTTCAATAAAAATATTTTCAATAACCCAGAATGCCCTTTGGAAATGTTCATAATTTCTGTTAAAGGTGAAAACCTCTTCCAAAAATGATGAACATATTTATAGGCTATTCCTGGATTTTTGAATTAAATTATATAGTATTTGCATTTGGGCATTTAATTGCTAATAATATTTTAAATGCTCAAATAATCACAAACTGAAATGTTTACCGTTGGAAATATTCCAAACAGTGGCCACAGTCAGTTGCATGATTTTTGGAAATGCTCTGGCATTTTTAATAAATCCAAACACAATTACAGAAAATAGGAAATATTAATAAAAAAAAAGGGAGAGAGAAAGGTTTACCTGACCTTACCTGGCAGCCCGCTGGCCGGCCCAGCACTGTGCTGGCCCGTGCCAGCCACCTGCTTCCTCCCGCCAGAGCAGGCAGGCAGCTGCCTGTCGGCCGCGCGCGCCGCCGTGCGCCACCTCCTGCCTGGTTGCCTCCCTCCTCGATGCGCCTGGAGACGCCACGACACCCCTGGCCTCTCTCTCACTCTCCCTGGAACCCCTCGCGCTCTCCCTCGCTCCTCCCCCTCCTCTGCTCTCTCTCCCTCACGCGCCCGAGCGGAGCCCATCGCCGCCGACGCCGTTTACCGGGGCCACAGCCACCCCCTCGCTCCCACTATGCATCCCTGAGCTCCGCCCTGACCCCGTGGAGCTACACACGCGACGCACGCGACCAGAGGAGGCCGCAGTCGACCGGAGCGTCGTCGTCCTCATCTCCGGTGCCCGGAGATCGCCGTCGTCAATTCGCCGTTGCAGAGGCTTCCCCGAGCCCACCGAGCTTCTCTCCCGACCCCTCGTGAGCCCCTGTCCATTTCCCCTCTCTCCCCGTGCCCGTCCGTGCCTTCTAACCACCCCGACTGTCGGAGCCGACAGTTCCTCGCCGCCGGCGATGACGCAGTCGGTGCTAGAGCCACCGTAGCTAACTCCCGAGCACGGCAACGTGCTCAGCACCCTTCCAGGAGCCGAGCGCGCCCACCCGTGCGACCTGCCGTGCCCCCTAGCGCCAACCCGCACCAACCCCGAGCTCCGGCCGCCGCCGCGAGCTCGATTCCGGCGAGCCCGTTCGACCTCAGCCCCTCCCGCTTGCCTAGATGGATGCGGCTGAGCGCCAGCTACGCGTAGATGATCGCTGCCGCTGTTTTGGTCGCCGGAGGAGGATTTCCGACCCCCTCCGCCGTCTCTGGCTCCGCCGGCGACGAGCCGCGGGTCAACTCCGGCGAGTTGACCCGGGGTTTGACCCCCTGACGTGTGGGCCCAGGCGCCTGCTTGATTAGTGTTAGATTAGTTAGCTTTAATTAACTCAGCTAATTAGATAGGCCACTGACATGCGGGCCCTGCCCGGCTAACTAAGTTAGTTAGGGCTAACTAACTTGGTTAGTTGACTGGGTCACTGACCAGTGGACCCCACTGGTCAGGTTTGACCTGGACGGCGCCCGTTGACCTGCTGAGGTCAGCATGAGGTCATGCTGACGCAATAATTCCTTTCTGGAATTAAAATAAATTAGGAAATGATTTATTAATTCCAGAAAATTATATAAACTTCTATAAATCATAGAAAATTAACCGTAACTCCAAATTAAATAATTTATATATGAAAAATTATCAGAAAAATTCAAGGAATCCATCTGCACCATTTTCATGCATGTTAGAACAACTTATAGCTGCTGTTTAGCACAAATCATATAAAGGGCATTTATTTAATCACATATGGAGTTTGAATTTGAATTTTATATTCAAACCAACTTCATTTAATCTGTTGCTAGTTGCATTAGCTCAAAACACATTCATATTGCCATGTCATGAGCATGCATCATATTGTGCATTGCATTGATTGTGTTCCTTTCTGTGTTGCCGGTATTTGTCCCCTCTCGATAGACGCGATACCGATGATGTGATCGTTGACACTGATGAAGACTCAATGTTATCTTCAGAAGTGCCAGGCAAGCAAAACCCCCTTGTTCATTCCGATACAATCCTACTCTCTCGCTCCTGCTCTCTTTTACTGCATTAGGACAACAACGATTCATCTGTTACTTGCTGCGGTAGCTGAACCCCTTTATCCTTTGCATGACCTGTCATTCCACAGTAAATAGATGAAACCCACAAGCATGAGTAGGAGTTGTTTGAGCCCTGTTGTGCCTACTCATTCATGCTTGTTTGTCATGCCTGCTACTGCTTAGAGTTGGGTCAGGTCTGATTCATCGGGGATGAATCAGAGGCGTGTGAACATGTCCTACTGTGTGTGAGCTAAGTGTGTGAACACGATTTGGTAAAGGTAGCGGTGAGAGGCCATGTAGGAGTACATGGTGGGTTGTCTCATTGCAGCCGTCCTCAGGAACTGAGTTCTGTGTTTGTGATCCATGATTCAGCTACTACCATACATTGGGCCCTGAAATATGACCCCGCTCGACTTCTTATTCACCCTAGTCCTCTGTCCAGGAGTTGCAAGTAGTTTCTGGTGTTTGTAGCTTACTGGAGGCCGTGGACAGCGCTGACCCTAGGGGTGGGCTGTGATGCGGTAGGTACGTGGCATGGTGTACCGGATGCCCGTTTGGTATCTCGGGAACCCTGTTCACATCGTTTGGGGCTGTGAGCGAAACTCCGGCCGGATCTCCTCATGGATGGAACCCGAATAGGCGATAAACCTGGACTAGAGACTTGAGTGTTTAGGTAGGTCGTGGTCTACACCCACGTCGGCTTTCGCTTGAAGTCTGCCGAGCACATGTCGTGTGCAGACGCTAAGTGGTGGAAACATGTATGAAGAAGTACACCCCTGCAGGGTTAACATCATCTATTCGAATAGCCGGATTCCTCGGATATGGAAACTTGGACCCCATTGCATAGTTCATAAACAAGTGAAAGTGGATACTCTAAAATACGCAAGATAAGCGTGAGTGCTATGGATGGCGTTCTCGTAGGGAGACGGGAGCGGATCCATAGTGGTGTATTGATATGGTGAATATGTGGACTCGTGTGCGCCACCTCAAAAGAGTTACTTGCAGTCGTAGTTCAGGATAGCCACCGAGTCAAAGCTGGCTTGCTGCAGTCAAACTCCACCATCCCCTTTGTTGATGATGATGCATGTGTAGATAGATCTGATGTAAGTCTTGCTGGGTACATTTGTACTCACGTTTGCCTATTTTATGTTTTTGCAGAGAGACTTCAGTCTCACTAGTAGTTCCACTTGGACTTCGACGTTTAGCTTGATACCTCAGCTACGATCTTGTGCCCTCGGCAGGATCTGGTAGATAGTCAGGCTTCTCAGCCTTTTTCATTTATAGTTGTCTGTACTCAGACATGTTAAGCTTCCGCACGTGCTTTGACTTGTATGCTCTGATTGTTGGGTCATGAGACCCATGTTTGTAATATCTCGCTCCTCGGAGCCTATTGATTAAATACTTGAGTCGTAGAGTCATGTTGTGATGCCATGTTGTATTTGCACATATCGAGCATATTGTGTGTATGTTATTGAAATGCTTGGTATGTGTGGGATCTGACCATCTAGTCGTTTATCTTTAGTAGCCTCTCTTACCGGGAAATGTCTCCTAGTGTTTCCATTGAGCCTTGGTAGCTTGCTACTGCTCCGGAACACTTAGGCTGGCCGGCATGTGTCCTTCTTCGTTCCTGTGTCTGTCCCTTCGGGGAAATGTCATGCGATGAATACCGGAGTCCTGCTAGCCCGCTATAGCCCGGTTCACCGGAGTCCTGCTAGCCCAGTGCTACAGCCTGGATTCACTCGCTGATGACCGACACGTTCGATGCTGGGTCATGGATGCCTGTCCCTGTAAGTTTGTGCCACTTTGGGTTTACGACTAGCCATGTCAGCCCGGGCTCCTTATCATATGGATGCTAGCGACACTGTCATATTCGTGTGCCAAAAGGCGCAAATGGCCCCGGGTAAAGGTAAGGCGACACCCGTGGGAATACCGTGCGTGAGGCCGCAAAGTGATATGAAGTGTTACATGCTAGATCTATGTGGCATTGAGTCGGGGTCCTGACAGCGTTGGTATCAGAGCTTGACTGCCTGTAGGATTACCAAGCCAAACTGGTCGAAGTTGAGTCTAGAAATTCTTTAGTTATATAAGGGAATTGATTGTGGGATGGAACGTAAGGCTCTTTTTACTCCTTATACCTCATGCCCTTCTGATCTGAGTCATCTTATCTTTCCTACGGGGTTAAGAAACTAGGCTATCTCTTCTTTCTATCAGGATCACGTGTTACTAATCAGTGGACTTATAAGATTGTTGGATTTAAGCCTCTGTTCAGTTTTTACTGCTTCCGTATGTTAATTGTTGATCTCGAAACCGTGATATTGTGCTTCTGAGTGGTTATGCCACCATTTTTGTGAATGTCTCAAATCTTTCTGAGCATTTACAGCCGTTATGCTATCCGAGTCATCCCAGGTTTCTAAGTAGTCTGATGCAATTGCAAATCCTTTCTTCCCGTTTCAATGTGCCCATGGGCCAGATTAATCACACTAATTGTTGAGTTGAGGCATTCTATTGCCTTGACTTTTATGTTGGAGTTACTATTATGACCCTAGGTATTTAGGGAGTCACCTAGTAATCTAGCAACGTTTTGTGTTCCCAGTGTGAGATTCTGGCCTTTATTCTCGAAAGCATCCCGTGATGCTACTTAGTAGTAGGTATTCTACTCCTGGGTTCTGAACCCGAGATTCACTCTACCTACTTCATGTTGATAGTAATTGCTAGTGCCTTTAGGATATTAGTAACCTTTGCGATAGTCCTTGAAGTCCGTGGTATCTTCTTCTTCCAAATACCATGAACTACTTATGGCAGATGTTTATTGGATCAAAAAAAATCACAATTAGAGTACTCTTGAGGAGTTCTCCATTCATAAATCGTGACTCTGCCAGTTCTACCTTTCTGCATGGGTTATCCGGAAGAAATATGTTGAACTTGGTTCGACAAACTAATCTATGCATCCACAACTCAGAAAATCGTATGTTCCTTTGAGTTGTCCCTCTTTAGTTGTCTTCTGACCCTCGTCTATCAATTGATAGTCAAGATTATGTGTGCATTCGTTCATCGATGCCTATTACTCCTGTGGTCTGTCAAGCCATTCTATTCCGGAATGACTTGGAGAAACAAACTCCAGTACCTCATCCATATCTAGGATTGGGTCAAAGTAGTTGTATTCCGCAGATCAAATGCCAATCCAGCTTTTGGTTCTGTTCTACTTTGGAGTATTACCCTCTTTATGTCAGGATTTTCATGAGGATTGCACCAACTCTCATGAATTTTGACGTAGTGATACTCCTCGCCATCATTATTCATTTCTCGGCTACCGTGTTGATGCAACCGGAATACCGGCAAATGAATTGGGATGTGTGAAATCAATACTCCCAGCAACCTCGTTGCTTGGTAGTTAAATGGACGATAACCTCATTCTCAGCATATTGATTATTGAATCGTCACCCTAAGACTGATCGTGCTATCTAGTTCTTATTTCGGTGCACCCTTCGATTGATGAGTTAGGATCTTGTCAAGTCCTCCCTCATTTGATCATATCGTCTTGCCCTCAAAAGCGAGATTGTTCTCGAGCTTAGTAACATACCGGTGGTTCGTGATTTTCCGAATATCTTCTCGGAAGTATTACCAGGTTGTCACCTGACCGCTATGTTGAGCTCATGATCAAGTTGGTTTTCTTATAAACCACCCTTTCTCCAAGAATCCGTGTTAGATATCCCTGAGCTAGTTGGTTAAGCTAGACAACAACTTGGAGAGTTGGAAGATAAAAGCTTGCCTGACTTAGTTCGTTCCAAAAGGATATCCTTGTGTAGTGTGTGCTGAAGAAAGATGATATCTTCATCGATTGGTCCTTGTGATCAGTTGCTGGACCTATTGTCTTATCAATCCCTTTGATTTGAGTGTGGGCTATCGTCAAATCAAATCAGTACCAACGATGCTCGTAATGTTGTCTTATTCGTGGTTGATCCCTCGAGCATGCACCATTACATCTTTGGTCTGACCAATGCTACCACCGTGTTCACTTAACTATGGAATTCCTTTTAAAAGGAAACCTAGATGAATTGTTGTTGAGCCCATTGGCAACATCCTTATCTCCTCCATGATGTTGTTGAACATTAAGCTAGTGTTGGAAACTTTTGAAAGCATTTTCTTCATGCTAGCTCATGAAGTATTTGTTTGATGAAAGGAGTGACTTCCTCTTATACACGTGCATTTGGTGGAAGTTGCCGCCGTGAATTTGAGAAAGATTGTTTTGTTTCCTTTGGAATCATCCCAAATCAGTCATGCATACGTGCGAAGTATTCTGTAGTCTGGAGACTTGCAACCTTCATTCTATATGTGTCCCTAGCACACTAAGCCACTGATTGACTTGTTCAAGGAAAAAAGAAGTCTATGCTTGGGATCTAATCCATGGACTTGCGTAAAGACTTCGATATCCTCGATGATGGTTCTCCACCTGAACTCGGTAGTGTTTAATTATAAGACTGCTACGTGGCCATGCTTGTCTGGGACAACGTGTTCGCATGTTTGTAGCAGAACCAGCTCATGTTTTGGAGCTTACTATCGTAGCTCACTCCCCGAGAATCCCGCAACATTATCTCGTCGATTTGTGTTGCAAACTTTCATTTCTCTTTCTAGACTTGATGAGTCTGGGATATCCTGACACCAACCAGATCTGAATCTCAGGCAGATGTGATGGTTGGAACATCTCCCAAGAATTATAATATTGGTCTCTCAATAACCGGCAAGGTGGATGTCGTGGCCAACACACCCATCCGGTAGACCTATTATTATAGTATCTTGTTTGAGGAAGTTGGCCACCTCCCCATAGGGATTTCGTAGGATTACTCCCTAGTTGCCCCTATGGATTTCTGTGTTCCGAAGTCCGACCTTTTTACTTGATGTTCTAGATATCAAACCATATCTATGAATGGGTTACACTAGCACATCAAGGAGAACATTAGAAGCGGAGTGCTAAATGTCTTTCGGTCGATCATCCAGATTTCGTCCCCTTGGCCTCGCTAAGGTGAAATCTGAGAAAGTGTTATCCTCCTTTGCATCTGCATCCTCCATCACCATTCATCATGGTAGTAAGTTGTGTTACCGGACCCTTGACACGGATGTTGATAAAACCTTGATGATTATGGAAATGCTCAAGTTCTTGAGAGCACGCACAAGCGCTACGTGTTATCATCATCACTAACTGGGATTCCTCTCAGTTTCCTCGGCAATGCTATGACCTTCTCAAACAATGAATTCACTCGCTATTGTTGGGTTCTTCCCCAGTTACCAGAATCATTCCCAGCATTTGCATTTTGTTCCCAGCTTGCACCGCCAATGTGCCTTTCTACCATGGGTCTCTTCCATTTCCGGTGATAAGCAAAATCATCCATTACGTTGTCTTCAACAAGGTAATCCACATCATCCAAGTCCGAGTATGCCATTCTACCGACCCCCTCCAAACGATCGCTCGAGAATTGCCTTAGGCTGGTTTAAAGAGTTTCAATGATCTCTGAATCAAAGGTAATTCTTTTTGCCACTTAAGGAGATATTTCTACGAGTCACCATCCCTAAGGTGCCTCGCTGTGGTATCATGGCAACTCAACTCCTTGCTACGTTGACAATCGTTTACCACCTTCTTAAGTGTGGAATTATTGTCCACCTAGTGAACCTTCGTCATCCGTTTCTTCCACCCCTCTTGATGTGTATCTCGTGTCTCAACCCGAGAGATGGTTCTAAGTCTCATTCCGTGAGTTAATCCTGAGTTGTTCGACCTTCGAGAAGACCGATCCTTCTAGAGTTTTCCTTTCCACTTCTTGTCATGATTAGCTGAAGTTCTCAGAGCAAGACGACAAGACAAAGATGGTGTTCAAATCAACGTTCATTTGAAGTGCAACCTGGATCATGAAGACTATGTCAGTTCCGTGTCCCCTCTGTCTTCTTACCTCACGTCTTGAATCTCGGGACGAGATTTTTGTTTAGTGGGGGTGAGTTGTCACAGCCCCAGTTCAGCCCTTGCTTGACTTTGCTTGTTCATCATGCCATCATGTTTAAATTCCAAAGAAATTTGAAATGGGGATTGTTGAAACCCTAGCACCAAATGAAATTTAACTAGGTTCAATAAAAATATTTTCAATAACCCAGAATGCCCTTTGGAAATGTTCATAATTTCTGTTAAAGGTGAAAACCTCTTCCAAAAATGATGAACATATTTATAGGCTATTCCTGGATTTTTGAATTAAATTATATAGTATTTGCATTTGGGCATTTAATTGCTAATAATATTTTAAATGCTCAAATAATCACAAACTAAAATGTTTACCGTTGGAAATATTCCAAACAGTGGCCACAGTCAGTTGCATGATTTTTGGAAATGCTCTGGCATTTTTAATAAATCCAAACACAATTACAGAAAATAGGAAATATTAATAAAAAAAAAGGGAGAGAGAAAGGTTTACCTGACCTTACCTGGCAGCCCGCTGGCCGGCCCAGCACTGTGCTGGCCCGTGCCAGCCACCTGCTTCCTCCCGCCAGAGCAGGCAGGCAGCTGCCTGTCGGCCGCGCGCGCCGCCGTGCGCCACCTCCTGCCTGGTTGCCTCCCTCCTCGATGCGCCTGGAGACGCCACGACACCCCTGGCCTCTCTCTCACTCTCCCTGGAACCCCTCGCGCTCTCCCTCGCTCCTCCCCCTCCTCTGCTCTCTCTCCCTCACGCGCCCGAGCGGAGCCCATCGCCGCCGACGCCGTTTACCGGGGCCACAGCCACCCCCTCGCTCCCACTATGCATCCCTGAGCTCCGCCCTGACCCCGTGGAGCTACACACGCGACGCACGCGACCAGAGGAGGCCGCAGTCGACCGGAGCGTCGTCGTCCTCATCTCCGGTGCCCGGAGATCGCCGTCGTCAATTCGCCATTGCAGAGGCTTCGCCGAGCCCACCGAGCTTCTCTCCCGACCCCTCGTGAGCCCCTGTCCATTTCCCCTCTCTCCCCGTGCCCGTCCGTGCCTTCTAACCACCCCGACTGTCGGAGCCGACAGTTCCTCGCCGCCGGCGATGACGCAGTCGGTGCTAGAGCCACCGTAGCTAACTCCCGAGCACGGCAACATGCTCAGCACCCTTCCAGGAGCCGAGCGCGCCCACCCGTGCGACATGCCGTGCCCCCTAGCGCCAACCCGCACCAACCCCGAGCTCCGGCCGCCGCCGCGAGCTCGATTCCGGCGAGCCCGTTCGACCTCAGCCCCTCCCGCTTGCCTAGATGGATGCGGCTGAGCGCCAGCTACGCGTAGATGATCGCTGCCGCTGTTTTGGTCGCCGGAGGAGGATTTCCGACCCCCTCCGCCGTCTCTGGCTCCGCCGGCGACGAGCCGCGGGTCAACTCCAGCGAGTTGACCCGGGGTTTGACCCCCTGATGTGTGGGCCCAGGCGCCTGCTTGATTAGTGTTAGATTAGTTAGCTTTAATTAACTCAGCTAATTAGATAGGCCACTGACATGCGGGCCCTGCCCGGCTAACTAAGTTAGTTAGGGCTAACTAACTTGGTTAGTTGACTGGGTCACTGACCAGTGGACCCCACTGGTCAGGTTTGACCTGGACGGCGCCCGTTGACCTGCTGAGGTCAGCATGAGGTCATGCTGACGCAATAATTCCTTTCTGGAATTAAAATAAATTAGGAAATGATTTATTAATTCCAGAAAATTGTATAAACTTCTATAAATCATAGAAAATTAACCGTAACTCCAAATTAAATAATTTATATATGAAAAATTATCAGAAAAATTCAAGGAATCCATCTGTACCATTTTCATGCATGTTAGGACAACTTATAGCTGCTGTTTAGCACAAATCATATAAAGGGCATTTATTTAATCACATATGGAGTTTGAATTTGAATTTTATATTCAAACCAACTTCATTTAATCTGTTGCTAGTTGCATTAGCTCAAAACACATTCATATTGCCATGTCATGAGCATGCATCATATTGTGCATTGCATTGATTGTGTTCCTTTCTGTGTTGCCGGTATTTGTCCCCTCTCGATAGACGCGATACCGATGATGTGATCGTTGACACTGATGAAGACTCAATGTTATCTTCAGAAGTGCCAGGCAAGCAAAACCCCCTTGTTCATTCCGATACAATCCTACTCTCTCGCTCCTGCTCTCTTTTACTGCATTAGGACAACAACGATTCATCTGTTACTTGCTGCGGTAGCTGAACCCCTTTATCCTTTGCATGACCTGTCATTCCACAGTAAATAGATGAAACCCACAAGCATGAGTAGGAGTTGTTTGAGCCCTGTTGTGCCTACTCATTCATGCTTGTTTGTCATGCCTGCTACTGCTTAGAGTTGGGTCAGGTCTGATTCATCGGGGATGAATCAGAGGCGTGTGAACATGTCCTACTGTGTGTGAGCTAAGTGTGTGAACACGATTTGGTAAAGGTAGCGGTGAGAGGCCATGTAGGAGTACATGGTGGGTTGTCTCATTGCAGCCGTCCTCAGGAACTGAGTTCTGTGTTTGTGATCCATGATTCAGCTACTACCATACATTGGGCCCTGAAATATGACCCCGCTCGACTTCTTATTCACCCTAGTCCTCTGTCCAGGAGTTGCAAGTAGTTTCTGGTGTTTGTAGCTTACTGGAGGCCGTGGACAGCGCTGACCCTAGGGGTGGGCTGTGATGCGGTAGGTACGTGGCATGGTGTACCGGATGCCCGTTTGGTATCTCGGGAACCCTGTTCACATCGTTTGGGGCTGTGAGCGAAACTCCGGCCGGATCTCCTCATGGATGGAACCCGAATAGGCGATAAACCTGGACTAGAGACTTGAGTGTTTAGGTAGGTCGTGGTCTACACCCACGTCGGCTTTCGCTTGAAGTCTGCCGAGCACATGTCGTGTGCAGACGCTAAGTGGTGGAAACATGTATGAAGAAGTACACCCCTGCAGGGTTAACATCATCTATTCGAATAGCCGGATTCCTCGGATATGGAAACTTGGACCCCATTGCATAGTTCATAGACAAGTGAAAGTGGATACTCTAAAATACGCAAGATAAGCGTGAGTGCTATGGATGGCGTTCTCGTAGGGAGACGGGAGCGGATCCATAGTGGTGTATTGATATGGTGAATATGTGGACTCGTGTGCGCCACCTCAAAAGAGTTACTTGCAGTCGTAGTTCAGGATAGCCACCGAGTCAAAGCTGGCTTGCTGCAGTCAAACTCCACCATCCCCTTTGTTGATGATGATGCATGTGTAGATAGATCTGATGTAAGTCTTGCTGGGTACATTTGTACTCACGTTTGCCTATTTTATGTTTTTGCAGAGAGACTTCAGTCTCACTAGTAGTTCCGCTTGGACTTCGACGTTTAGCTTGATACCTCAGCTACGATCTTGTGCCCTCGGCAGGATCTGGTAGATAGTCAGGCTTCTCAGCCTTTTTCATTTATAGTTGTCTGTACTCAGACATGTTAAGCTTCCGCACATGCTTTGACTTGTATGCTCTGATTGTTGGGTCATGAGACCCATGTTTGTAATATCTCGCTCCTCGGAGCCTATTGATTAAATACTTGAGTCGTAGAGTCATGTTGTGATGCCATGTTGTATTTGCACATATCGAGCATATTGTGTGTATGTTATTGAAATGCTTGGTATGTGTGGGATCTGACCATCTAGTCGTTTATCTTTAGTAGCCTCTCTTACCGGGAAATGTCTCCTAGTGTTTCCATTGAGCCTTGGTAGCTTGCTACTGCTCCGGAACACTTAGGCTGGCCGGCATGTGTCCTTCTTCGTTCCTGTGTCTGTCCCTTCGGGGAAATGTCACGCGATGAATACCGGAGTCCTGCTAGCCCGCTACAGCCCGGTTCACCGGAGTCCTGCTAGCCCAGTGCTACAGTCTGGATTCACTCGCTGATGACCGACACGTTCGATGCTGGGGCATGGATGCCTGTCCCTGTAAGTTTGTGCCACTTTGGGTTTACGACTAGCCATGTCAGCCCGGGCTCCTTATCATATGGATGCTAGCGACACTGTCATATACGTGTGCCAAAAGGCGCAAACGGCCCCGGGTAAAGGTAAGGCGACACCCGTGGGAATACCGTGCGTGAGGCCGCAAAGTGATATGAAGTGTTACATGCTAGATCTATGTGGCATTGAGTCGGGGTCCTGACAGTAATGGCCGTTCGGGGCAACGTTCTTTACATAAAAGTAAGACCGTTGCCAGAGCTTCACCGACTGGATCAACGCGATTGGAGGGAAGGGGTTGTCGGCGGTGGACCTCCTCATGGCGATGAAGGCGCCGCACGGAGCCGGCACGCCGGCCGTGACCGTGCCGAGCTTGAATTGTAAGAACTTCCCCCAGAGCTTGATGGTGGGGAGGACACCGAGGAAGCCTTCGCACAAAGAGACAAAGGCCGACAGCAGCACCACCGTGTTGGGGGTGAGGTGGTGCGGCTGGAGCTGGTAGAAGTCCAGGAACGCGCGGAAGAAGCCACTGGCGGGGAGGCCGACGCCGCACATGCAGTGCGAGTAGAAGATCACCCGCTCGCCTTCATCCGGTGCCGACGAGATCTCCCTCGCCAGCGCGAGGCGGACGTGCACAAGATCCTCGCTCGGCAGCCGCCGCGTCTTGTAGAGAAACTCGATGTGGTCGTCGCGGATGGTGGAGCCGTCCCAAGAGCTCGACGTCGGAGCCATGGCGGCGAGCACGACGACGAGAAGCGCCCGGCGCGGAGGCAGCAAGCCTGCGGCACGCTGAGAGGAAGAATGGACGGCGAGGCAGGAGCATGGCGAGTGGCTACCGCAGCGAGGCAGAAGAAGAAGGAGGCAGGGCGAGGGCAAGCATGCGAACTACTGCAGCTCCCCCTCTCTGCCCCTACTTATAGCCTCGCGCGGCGAAGCCGAGGAGGCAAGGCACGGGGGGGCGTGGGATTAACTACGCCCACTCCCCCATGCCCCACGATTATCACACCTTGATGGCGAGTGGAAACCGCCGCCGGAAGACGTGCGGTCGGTTTGGGCCACAGAAGATCCGCGCATGGGCCGAGGCGCGGGAGTGGCAGGCCCCGGCCTGCGACGGCGTCCCATCACGCACGTGGGCTGGCAGGCCTTGCCAGCTGAAGAGTGCCACACGGCGCACGGAAAGCAGGCGGTCAGCCCGCCGTTCGGCTGGGGCGCCAGCTGGTTCCCGCCTTCAAATTTTGAGGAGGCATCACCGAGAAGGCACGCGCAAGAAAGGCCGGCTCCTAGCAGCCGGCTCCTCGGGATAGGAAGCTAGCCGAGCTTCTCCATCTGTCCTTCAGCCGCAAAGCCCAACCAGCTGCGGGGACTACTGTAGGAGTAAATGACCACGGGTAGCCTAACCGGCTCCCTTTGGCCCTCAGAAAAAACAATGGGCCGATCGGACCTCGAAGCACCTAAAACACAGGGCTGCCTTCCCCCGGCCAGCTATCACCTAGGCCGCCTGGCCGAAGTCGGCCCGGCCATAAAACAACCTTTGGAGGATGCCACGATCGGGCCGACTCCAAGAAGCCAACCCATGAAGGACCGACTCCCCGAAGGCGGCCCATGAAGGGCCGACTCCAAGAAGCGAGCGGCCGAATGCCGCCTTCAAAGTCCATCACCCATAACGGTGACGGGATAGGGCGTGGCTACAGCAAACCCTGCCACCCCCAAATCCCGGTGAATGCATGGCTACAGTATGCCGTATGGGGCGGCCATCCCCCGTCCGGCGTGGCACTGTTGCCATGAGAATCATGACGCCATCCACGACGGGTTGCCTATACGGCCCGCAGGCGGCGGGCCCCTTCGGTCAGAGAGACATTCGAAGGCGGCCCGACCTCCTCTGGCCGGCCCGAGGCCGGGCCGGCTTCCAATAGCCGGCTTGCTCCCCCTCGGGGCGCGCGCACCATTAAGCAGATGAGACGCGGTGAGGCTACAGTTGGAGCCCGCAAGGCGGCGGCACTGTAGCCATGCTTACCTCGACAAAGCCCTCGTCATCAGAGGCGAGGCCATAGTAACCAGCCCCCGACAAGATCCCCCAAGCGGTGGGGCCGGCCTGTCGACCAGCGGGCCGACAGCCGGCGGGACCCACCAGTCGGCGGGCCCCAGAAGCCGGCGGAGAAGGCGACGGTCACAGACATTGACGGCCTAGGCCCACGCCCAGCCGGATTACCATTGTACCCCCGGGGGGTAGGCCTATATAAACCCCCTTGGGACACCCATGCAAAGGGTTGTTCTCACAGAGTTTTAGACACTGCGATAGGGAGAGAAGAGAGCTAGCCTTGCCCTTCTTCCTCCTCCCACTGAACAGCTCAAGGAGCATCTTGTAGCTACTTGTTGATCTAGTGATCATGCGGAGACCTCGCAGAGCAGCAATAGGGGTGTTATCTCCACGGAGAGCCCCGAAGCTGGGTAAGATTCGCCGTCGTGCATGTCTTCGCCTTATCCCGTTTCCAGGCACCGGCGATGTCTTACTGGCCCCACAATGATAAGCCATCCGTTGGCATATGTCACACCTACCACCCGACAGGTATGTCTCCATATAAGATGGTTTATGGAAAAGCGTGTCATTTACCTCTTGAACTTAAACATAAAGCATATTGGGCTATTAAGGAGCTCAACTATGACTTCAATCTTGCCGGTGAGAAGAGGTTATTTGATATTAGCTCACTTGATGAATGGAGGACTCAAGCGTATGAGAATGCCAAGCTATTCAAAGAAAAAGTCAAATGCTGGCATGATAAGAGGATACAAAAGTGTGAGTTTAACATAGGAGACTATGTATTATTATTCAACTCTCGTTTAAGATTTTTTGCAGGAAAACTCCTCTCAAAATGGGAAGGTCCTTACGCTATCGAGGAGGTCTATTGTTCTGGTGCCATAAAAATCAACAACTTCGAAGGCACGAGTCCGAGGGTGGTAAACGGTCAAAGAATTAAACATTATATTTCAGGTAATCCTATTAATGTTGAAACTAATATTATTGAAACCGTAACCCCTAAGGAATACATAAGGGACACTTTCCAGAATGTTCCATACTCTGAAAAGGTATAGGTATGTGGTACGGTAAGTAAACCGACTCCAAAACGACTCCAATGGAAATTTTTATCAGTTTTGAATATTTAAGAATTTTAGGAAGAAAGAAGTAGTCCAAAAGGGACACGAGGCTCCCACGAGAGTGGAGGGTGCGCCCCCTCCTTACAGGGCGTGCCCCCCTGTCTCATGGGCACCTCGTGTGCCTCTCGGACTCCTTTTTCTTGCACATTACATATTTTGGTCGGTAAAAATTCATTATATATACTCCCAAAGGTTTTGACCACTGTATCATGCAAATATCCTCTGTTTTCGTTTCGAGCTGTTTCTGTTTCAGATCTAGAGCGTCATGGCGTCTCCAAGCGCTCCCAAGGACAAGTTTTTCGAGAGGGTTATCAACCCCTATCTCGCGGAGGTGCTGCAACACCCTCAAACCATTGACATGCGTGAGGGGTTGCTCCACATCCGCGATGTGGAGGGACCAAGGCGTACCGGGAGCGTGGAGACAAAGCTCAAAGCCGTGGAGCAGCAAGTTTTCAAGTGTCAAGGGATGGTGGAGCGTGGACTCAACGCCAACCAGATGATGATCACGGAGTTCACCAATAACCACAAGCTGGATGCCAAAGTCATTGGGGAGACCATCTTCAAGCTTCAAGAGAAAATCGAGTAGCTCCAAGCCCAGATCTATGACCTGCAAAACCAGAACTGTGAGTATGAATATAGATTCAAGAGGATGAGTTTGGCTGCAGATTTAAGGATCCCGGAGACTCGACCATCCTTCTATGATGGAGAGCCTATGCCTTGGAAGACGGACGACAAGCCTACATCATCAACAACTCCTACTTCACCACATGCGAGGACATAATCACATGGGTATGGGCACTCCCCTTGGCAACTGCCAAGCTTGGGGGAGGTGCCCCGGTATCGTATCACCATCACACTCCTATCTTTACCGCTTTATTTAGTTCGATCCTTTTAGTAGTATCTTGGTCTAGTAGATTGAAGTTTTGATATCAAGTAGTTTGAGTTTTGCATTGTGATCTCTTTATGTAATCCGTGAGCTATCTATAATAAAGATTAGTGTTGAGTCAAGGGCTTTGCTATGTTGCTATGATCTTGAGAAAGTAGAAAGAATAAAAGAGTTCATACTGATCTTATGGATAGTGATAACTTCTCACATAGAAAGTATGAGGCATAAAAATTGTTGAGAGTTGATGAACATAGTTTTGGTCATCGTTGCAATTAATAGGAAGTGATAAGGAAAGAGGGGTTCACATACAAATATATTATCTTGGACACCTTTTTATAATCGGTGTCAAAACCGGCGGATCTCGGGTAGGGGGTCCCGAACTGTGCATCTAGGCGGATGGTAACAGGAGAGAAGGGACACGATGTTTTTACCCAGGTTCGGGCCCTCTCGATGGAGGTAAAACCCTACTCCTGCTTGATTGATATTGATGATATGGGTAGTACAAGAGTGGATCTACCACGAGATCAAGGAGGCTAAACCATAGAAGCTAGCCTATGGTATGATTGTTGTTCGTCCTATGGACAAAAACCCTCCGGTTTATATAGACACCGGAGAGGGCTAGGGTTACACAGAGTCGGTTACAATGGTCGGAGATCTACATATCCATATTGCCAAGCTTGCCTTCCACGCCAAGGAAAGTCCCATCCGGACACGGGACGAAGTCTTCAATCTTGTATCTTCATAGTCTTGGAGTCCGGCCAATGATGATAGTTCGGCCATCCGGACACCCCCTAGTCCAGGACTCCCTCAGTAGCCCCTGAACCAGGCTTCAATGACGATGAGTCCGGCGCGCATATTGTCTTCGGCATTGCAAGGCGGGTTCCTCCTCCGAATAATTTCATAGAAGATTGTGAACACCAAGATAGTGTCCGACTCTGCAAAATAAATTCCACATACCACCGTAGAGAGAATAATATTTACACAAGTTCAACCTGCTGACGTATTTCGTGGTGTGACATCACCCATGGCCAAGCCTTTACTCGAATCGTTTTTGTCATACCACCTCAGCGCGTTTAGCGAAGCGGTTTCCTTGGCACGTCTTGTCGAAGCAGAGATCGGGTTCCCCTTATTCCGGGATTCCCATCAATACGGACGTGGGTAACCCAACCGCGCCATTGATTGTGGCGCTTGGGAGATAAGCGAGTTTTACCAGGCTGGTGGGGACGCATAGTTTCGTCCGCCCATATATAAGGGGATAAGGATCCACCTTTTTACCTACGCCTTCTTCCTCCTTTGCTTATCCATCTCTGCGCACTCGAGCTCCAGCACCCAAGTCCGCACATCTCACCTCGACCTTCTCCAACAATGTCCGGAGCGGGAGGCAAGTGGATGGCCTCCTCCGTTACGGAGGGGCACATCAAGAAGCTGCGCAGCGCCGGATATTTGTCCAGCGACATCGCGCACCGGCTTCCCGACGAGGGGCAGCTCATCCCCACCCCCAGGCCCCATGAGAGGGTGGTATTCCTTCCCCATTTCCTCCGCGGACTGGGCTTCCCACTCCACCCCTTTGTCCGGGGGCTCATGTTCTACTACGGCCTGGATTTCCACGATCTGGCCCCGTTCATCCTCAACATCTTGGCGTTTATCGTCGTGTGCGAGGCCTTCCTCTGCATCCAGCCCCACTTCGGCTTGTGGCTAAAGACCTTCAATGTCAAGCCGAAGGTTGTGAAGGGCAGCCAAGCGGAGTGCGGAGGCGCCATGGTGGGCAAGATGCCCAACGTCATTTGGCTCGAGGGCGCCTTTGTGGAAACCATCAAAGGGTGGCAATCGGGGTGGTTCTACATCACCGAGCCGCGTGACCCTGAATGGGCAGCGGTCCCCGAATTCAGATCTGGCATCCCCATGCGGCTCACTTCCTGGAAAGAGAAGGGCCTGCTGTGGGGCAGTTCGGAAGAGCTGACCGGACTCCAATCCTGTCTCCAAACCCTGGTGAACAAGAAGCTCAAGATTGTCAACGTAATCCAGGTCATGCTCATCCGCCAGATTCTCCCCTGCCAGCAGCGGGACTTCAATTTGTGGGAGTTCAATTCGGCACAGCACCGGACCTTGAGCGGGCTCTTCGACACTACGTACGAAGATGCCTGGAAGGTGCTGTTCAAGGGCGGCGAGGCCCCCGCATCCGCTACCGAAGACCGCGGATTCAGCTCGCAGCGTCCGGCTGGCGAGGTAAGCCATGTTATCCTTTATGGGACACTTGCTTTTCATAGTTTGACTCTATGTGGGATCTAAACTCCCAATACCTTTAACAGGCCTGGTAGGAGACGTTCGGACAGGTTAACTGTCCGGCCCCCCTTCCAGAAGACCCAGCGGATGCCCGTTTGACAGGGTTGCTGGTCTCGGCGCCTTATGTGGTGCCGGAGAAGAAGGCCAAGAAGAAGGCCACGGGAACCCGGAGGAGTTCCCGGTGTCAGGTGTTATCGGATTAATCATCCGATGACTCCGAGGCAGACTCCTCCCACGAGGACGAGGAGGAGAAGAAAGAGGCCTCTCCCCCAGCGGGGGGAGAGAAGAAGAGGAAGGCCTCCCCAACGAGGGAGGCCGAAGGGTCCAAGAAGGGAAGGACCCTTCCCCCGGACTATTCCGCCACCGCCGGTGATGGCGGCGAGGAGTGGCCCTCAATGGCCAAGCCCCTGGCGAGATCGTAAGTATCCGGACTCCTGAATAACTCATAATTTTTCTTTTCGTCGCATGGTGTCTTTCTAATGCCGCATACAACCCTGTAGTCCGCCCAAGGACGATCTTCCCGCTTCGTCGGGCGGGTCCTTGGGCACGTCGGATGTGGATAGCACTTCTCTTCCGACCGCCTCCACCCCCCGCAATGCTGACGACGCCGAGGTGGGATCCCGGGAAGGGACCCACCAGGAGGAGGAGGCCCCGGAGGTGCCGCAGGGCAACCTCCCGGACTTTGGACCGGACTCTGTGCGGAACCTGCAGTGGTTCCGGAGTCCGGCGGGCGGCCCCTTCGTGAGAAGGGCAAGAGTGTGACACCGGCGTCCTCCGTCCAACCGGAGGCGCCGGATAACTTGCTGGAGGCGCTCAATGGCGCTTCCATCAAAGAGGAACACCGCACTGTCATGAGTGCGGTGATTCAGAAGGTTCAGCTCGCCTAGAGCGGGCTGACCGAAGCCTGCAGCAGGCTTTTAACAGGCTTTGAGGTAAGAATTTTAAGATATGTAAAATAGTACCGCATAGACAGTAGCCCCTGATGCTCGGTTCGGTGTTTGGAAAGAAAAGCCGGACTGAGGATCTAAAAAGATATACGCAGGAGTCTTAACAAAAATATGTTAATATGGGAATGCAGGCTGTGCTGCTGACCTCTGCCGCACTGACTGCGGAGGTCAATGCTTTGAAGCAGAGCCTCGAGCGGTCCGAGAGCGAGCTCGGCCGTGCCAAGAAGCAGCTCGAGGACAAGGAAGGTGAGTAACACCTTATTAAAGTTTTACCTTACAAAAAAGGATTTTGTTGCAAGAGGAATGACAAGGATAACGTGGGTACTCCAGGGGCTACGAATGAGGTGGCGACCCTGAAGGAGGCGGTATCCGTGGCCGAACGCAATGCGGCCACGGAGCGCGCGGAGCGAGAGAAACAGGAGGCGTGGGTGGCGGAGGTACGGCAAGAGCTCCAGGCTCTCGTGGAAAAACACGAGAGTTTGGAGCGTGACTCGAAGACTCGAGAGTCCGAGCTTGCGTCAGCTCTTGAGAATGCCAAAGCCGCTAAGGCCAAAGCCCACAAGGCCCTCCAGGAAATTGAGGAATTGAAGAAAATAGCGGCGGGTAAGGCATTCTTCATGCAAAGCAAGCATGTAAAAGTGAATTACCTGTTACTTACCCGAATTCGGAGCTCTCCAGGAGCGTTCACAGATCTGCCCCGCAGTGTGTCCGATGCTGCCGCTTTCTACAGAGCCGGGGAAGGGAGCTCGACGGAGAAGGTGTTCTGGTCTCAATATGCTGAGGCCGGACATCCGGTGCCCCTTAGCGACCAGCTGAAGCAGCTAGTCGAGCTCCACAAGGTGGCCGAACAGGCCATGAAGGGCCTTATAGTTCGGCTATGGCCCAAAGAGGCCATGCCTGGGAGCTACTTCGGCCTGGTGCGGCGGCTGGTGGATGCGTGTCCCTGGGTTGAAGTCATCAAGCACTCCGCCTGCATTGAAGGTGCCCGTCGGGCCCTTTCCCGTGCTAAAGTGCACTGGGGCAGGATGGATGCTGAGAAGCTTGTGACGGATGCGCCGCCGCCGGGCAAGGAGTATCGCACACCCGAGATGTATTATAAGGGTGTCCTGAAGGGTGCCCGCATTATTGCGGGTGAGTGCTCCAAAGATGTAATATTTGAGTAGACTCGCATTTTGTTATCCTGTGCACCGAAAACTTTGTTCGTATGCGCTAAGCAATGTTTGTTAATTTAAAATATTACCTTCTGTGCGGCTGTTTATCAAATCTGAGAGATGGCAAGTCGTCGGCTTCAGCCCCCATGACACGAGTGCTGGGGTGTTCGGGATAAACTTGAGCGCTCTTGTTCCCATTTTTGGGTCCATCTAGGGAGGCGCTCAACACAACGAACAAGGCAACCGGACTTATAGTGCTTGAAAACTCTCACTTAGCCATAGAATTCTATAATTTTAAATTTCGGCAAAGCCCCTAGTGTTTGGAAGGCCGAATTTGGGGTGCTATCCACGCCTGGGCCGGACAAAGCATGTTCCTCGCTCTAAGCGGCATAAGTCTTTAGGGACTCGAAAAAACCTCTCGAACAGTGACCGGCTCTCGCCTCATCATGACGGTCAGTTTTAGCTTTCTCCACTGAGGTGCTCGCCTAGCTCAACTGGGGCACAATCGCAGTGGTTCTCCCAGCGCTACCTTAGCCGATATAATGGAACGTAAGGTACCAAAACATGGGAGCCGGGCAAACCCAACTATTGACCCAAGACATGATTCGGAGCCGATGCATATAATGCTATAAGTTCGGGGTGCCGCACTTGTGAAAGTGTTCGGACTTATCACACCATGATGTGGGGAACTTAAGCCCCTGGTGTATTTAGCCGTACCAAAGTGTACGGATGCAACATGTCATAAAGGAACATATGTATAATAAAGGAATGCAATTATAGGCAAAAAGCGATGCATTGTTTATTCAAAAAATACTGCCTTGAATGCAGAACGATACAAATAGTGCGATAAGCAAGGGGTGGAACTATTTAGCATGTCCCCCTCCAGGGGTAGGCTGCGGAATGGTGTATAAAACAGGTATAATGCTCATAATGGAGGCCACCTGGATACTCGTCGTACCTTTTCTCCTTCCCTAGCTGTTGCATCGTGAGTTCGGCAGGTCTGCTGCCGGACAGGGCCTCTAGTAAATGGAGTCCTGAGGATAAGAAAAAAAAATAAAGAAAAAAGGATGACACATTTGGGAGCCCCTAGTGTGGTTGAGCCACACTCTGGGCCTGCCGTGGTCGTGCCCATCCCCCTTTGCCCATGGTATTTCCAGAGCGTAGTGATGTACGCAGGGTACTGGTTTTGCAATTTTGCAAGGGCTGGGGTTGGGGCCGCATTGCAATGCATGCTCGGAATGTGCCAGGTGGTCTTGTTGTAGGTTACTCCGGGCGCGCTTAGCAGTGTCCGATCGCTTAACGGCCGGACTCGAGAATTGCCTTAAGAGGCTGCTTTGCACTTCTGCCGCGAGAGCTGCTGTATGTTCCTCCGTTCGGAGGGAGCGTTCAGTGTTCCCGTTGACCGTGATGACTCCTCGAGGGCCTGGCATCTTGAGCTTGAGGTATGCATAGTGCGGCACCGCATTGAACTTTGCAAACGCGGTTCGTCCGAGAAGTGCATGATAGCCGGCGCGGAACGAAACTATGTCGAAGATTAACTCCTCGCTTCGGAAGTTATCTGGGGATCCGAAGACCAGTTCCAGTGTCACTGAGCCTATACAATTGGCCTCTACACTTGGTATGACGCCCTTGAAGGTCGTCTTTGTGGGTTTAATCCTTGAGGGGTCTATGCCCATCTTGCACACTGTGTCCTGGTAAAGCAGGTTCAGGCTGCTGCCACCGTCCATCAAGACTCTAGTGAGGTGAAATCCGTCGACGATTGGGTCTAGAACCAATGCGGCGAACCCGCCATGGCGTATGCTAGTGGGGTGGTCCCTTCGATCAAAGGTGATCGGGCAGGAGGACCACGGATTGAACTTTGGGGCGACTGGCTCCATCGCGTATACGTCCCTGAGTGCACGCTTCCGCCCCTTTTTGGGTATGTGGGTTGCGTATATCATGTTCACCGTCCGCACTTGTGGAGGGAAACCCTTCTGTCCTCTATTGTTCGGTTGGCCGGGTCTCTTCCTCGTCATCGCTATGCAGTCCCTTGTCATTGTTTTAGGCAATTAACTTGCCTGCCTGCTTGAATACCCAACAATCCCTGTTGGTGTGATTAGCTGGCTTTTCGGGGGTGCCGTGTATCTGGCACGAGCGGTCGAGTATTCGGTCCAAATTGGACGGACCCGGAGTAGTTCTTTTGAATGGCTTTTTCCGCTGACCGGGTTTGGAGCCTCTGAATCCGGCGTTGACTGCCGTATCCTTAGTATTATCGCTGTTAACGCGACGTTTGTTCTTGTTGCGACGCGACCTGCCATTGCGGTCCTTGGTATTCGGACTGCCAGAATTTTTGCTGAGGTTGTTACTGCGGGCTAGCCAGCTGTCCTCTCCCGTGCAGAAGCGGGTCATGAGTGATGTGAGGGCTGCCATGGATTTCGGCTTTTCCTGTCCTAGGTGCCGGGCAAGCCACTCATCGCGGATGTTATGCTTGAAGGCTGCGAGGGTCTCTGCATCCGGACAGTCGACGATTTGATTTTTCTTTGTTAAGAACCGTGTCCAGAATTGTCTGGCCGATTCGTCTGGCTGCTGAATTATGTGGCTTTGGTCATCGACGTCTGGTGGTCGCACATATGTGCCCTGGAAGTTATCAAGGAATGCGGCTTCCAGGTCCTCCCAACACCCAATTGATTCTGCTGGCAAGCTGTTAAGCTAATGCCGAGCTGGTCCTTTAAGCTTGAGTGGGAGGTATTTGATGGCTGAAGATCATCACCGCGGGCCATGTGGATATGAAGGAGATAGTCTTCGATCCAAACCGCGGGGTCTGTTGTGCCATCGTAGGATTCAATGTTCACGGGTTTGAACCCTTCGGGGATTTGATGATCCATTACTTCATCTGTGAAGCATAGTGGGTGTGCGGCACCTCTATATTGGGCTATATCACGACGTAGCTCAAACGAGCTTTGTCTACTGTGTTCAGCCCTGCCGAAGTTGCTATATTCGACGCAACGGTCATCGTCGCGCATCGTGGGGCGCCCACGCGATCCGTAGATCGATCTTGATTGTCTTGCCTTATCCTCCAATATGTCTCGCAAGTCTGGCGCATTCCCTCGTGGCTTTGTACTTTTCGAGCGATGCCGGGGTACGGCTTTAGTGGAGGGCCTGGAGGGGCGTTTGGGGTAGCTTTTGGAGGGGCGTTCAAGTTCGTACTCTTCGGCCGCAAGGACTTCGGTCCATCTGTCGGCTAGCAAATCTTGATCAGCTCTAAGCTGTTGCTGCTTTTTCTTGAGGCTGCTTGCCATGGCCATAAGCCTGCGTTTAAAACGCTCTTGCTCGATGGGATCCTCAGGTACGACGAATTCGTCGTCGTCGAGGCTTGCCTCATCTCCGGAGGGAGGCATGTAATTATCGTCCTCTACCTCTTTATCTGCCGCTCTCTCGTGAGGGCTGGCTTCTTCATCCTCCTGTGCTGAATCTTGCTGGAGGGGGTTGTCTTCGGCACTGTCAGGGGTGTTATTGTCTCTGGTGCCGGAATCTCCATTCTTGTTGTGGCGGGATTTAGAGCGGCGCCGCTGACGTCGGCGCTTAGGCTGTTTCTTGGAGGGGTCTTCCTCCGCTGTTCCATCGCCATTCCCATCCTTTGGGATGTCCACCATGTATATGTCGTATGATAAGGTGGCCTTCGAGTGCCCCGTAGGCGCTGGTTCTTAGTTGTCTCCGGCATCATCGTCCATACCGTCGATGTCTTCGGAGTCGAAGTCTAGCATGTCGGTTAGATCGTCGACAGTGGCTACAAAGTGGGTGGTGGGTGGGTTTTGAATTTCTTCGTCGTCCGCATCCCAACCATCCTGACCGTAGTCCGGCCAGGGCTCTCGTGATAACGAGAGATACTTTAGCGAATTCAGGATGTCGCCAAAAGGCGAGTGCTGAAAGATGTCCGCAGTGGTGAACTCCATGATCGGCGCCCAATCAGATTCGATTGGTAGGGGCACGGGAGTTTTGGAGTCCGGCGAGGAGTCCGGCACCTCGGAGTCACGAGCTTCACAAGGGACAGGTCGGTATTCGGCTCCATCGCTGTGGAGGTAGCAGCCCCCGAGACGGTGTCTAGCCACCGATCCTCGATCTGCACAGTCGGCTCCGGATTAAGGGTCGGAGCGGACTCTCATGCGGCCTCCAGGGCACTGTCCAGCAGCAAAGCTAAATCATGCCCATCCAGACAGTGCGGCGCGCTCGGCTGTGGCTCGAATCCGTTGAAGATCAAGTCTCCGTGGATGTCGGTCGTGTAGTTCAAACTTCCAAATCTGACCTGATGGTCAGGGGTGTAGCTTTTGATCTGCTCCAGATGGCCAAGCGAATTGGCCCGTAGTGCAAAGCCGCCGAATACGAAGATCTGTCCGGGGAGAAAAGTCTCACCCTGGACCGCGTTGTTGTTGATGATTGAAGGAGCCATCGGGCCTATAAGCGACGACACAGAGGAACTCTCAATGAAAGCACCAATGTCGGTGTCAAAACCGGCGGATCTCGGGTAGGGGGTCCCGAACTATGCGTCTAGGCGGATGGTAACAGGAGACAAGGGACACGATGTTTTACCCAGGTTCGGGCCCTCTCGATGGAGGTAAAACCCTACTCCTGCTTGATTGATATTGATGATATGGGTAGTACAAGAGTGGATCTACCACGAGATCAAGGAGGCTAAACCCTAGAAGCTAGCCTATGGTATGATTGTTGTTCGTCCTATGGACTAAAACCCTCCGGTTTATGTAGACACCGGAGAGGGCTAGGGTTACACAGAGTCGGTTACAATGGTAGGAGATCTACATATCCGTATTACCAAGCTTGCCTTCCACGCCAAGGAAAGTCCCATCTGGACACGGGACGAAGTCTTCAATCTTGTATCTTCATAGTCTTGGAGTCCGGCCAATGATGATAGTTTGGCCATCCAGACACCCCCTAGTCCAGGACTCCCTCAGATAGTGATAACTTCTCACACAGAAAGTATGAGGCATAAAAATTGTTGAGAGTTGATGAACATAGTTTTGGTCATCGTTGCAATTAATAGGAAGTGATAAGGAAAGAGGGGTTCACATACAAATATATTTTCTTGGACACCTTTTTATAATTGGGAGCACTCATTAAGTATGACATGCTAAAAGAGTTGACGTTGGACAAGGAAGACAACATAATAGTTTATGTTTTCCGACATCTCAGTTAAAGTATATTGTCATCGACCTTCCAAACATGTTGAGCTTGCCTTTCTCCCTCATGCTAGCCAAACTCTTTGCACCAAGTAGAGATACTACTTGTGCTTCCAAATATCCTTAAACCCAGTTTTGCCATGAGAGTCCACCATACCTACTTATGGATTGAGTAAGATCCTTCAAGTAAGTTGTCATGTTGCAAGCAATAAAAATTGCTATCTAAATATGTATGACTTATTAGTGCAGAGAAAATAAGCTATGTACGAACTTGTTGTGGAAGTAATAAAAGCGACGGACTGCATAATAAAGGTCCACATACAAGGGGAAATATAAAGTGACGTTCTTTTGCATTAAGATTTTGTGCATCAACCCTAAACGCACATGACAACCTCTGCTTCCCTCTGCGAAGGGCCTATCTTTTAACTTCATATTTTTACTGTATGCTTGAGTCAAGGTGACCCTCACCTTTCCCTTTTTCATTTTATCCTTTGGCAAGCTCCTCATGTTTGAAAGATCATGATATATATATATATATATATATATATATATATATATCCAATTGGATGTAAGTTAGCATGGGCTATTATTGTTGACATCACCTAAAGGTGAATACGTTGGGAGGCAACACAATAAGCCCCTATCTTTCTCAGTGTCCGGCTGAAACTCCATAACCACAAGTACCGCGTGAGTGTTAGCAATTGTAGAAGACTACGAGATAGTTGAGTATGTGAGCTTGCTGAAAAGCTCTATTGTTGACTCTTTCTAATGTTACGATAAATTGCAATTGCTTCAGTGACTGAGATTATAGTTTGTTAGTTCCCAATGAAGTTTTTGAACCATATTTGACATTGTGAATTGCTTGTTACTTGAGCATAAGAAATCATATGATAAAATCTATATATGTTGCTGTTATAAGAATGATCATGATGCCCTCATGTCCGTATTTTATTTTTATCAACACCTCTATCTCTAAACATGTGGACATATTTTTCGATTTTGGCTTCCGCTTGAGGACAAGCGAGGTCTAAGCTTGGGGGAGTTGATACGTCCATTTTGCATCATGCTTTTATATCAATATTTATTGCATTATGGGATGTTATTACACATTATATCTCAATACTTATGGCTATTCTCTGTTATTTTACAAGGTTTACCATGAAGAGGGGGAATGCCGGCAGCTGGAATTCTGGCTGGAAAAGGAGCAAACATTGGAAACCTATTCTGCACATCTCCAACAGTCCTGAAACTCCACGAAACATCTTTTTGGAATTAATAAGAATTATTGAGCGAAAGAAATACACCAGGGGGCCCACACCCTGTCCAGGAGATAGGAGCCCCCCCTATAGGGCGCGCCCCCTATCTCCTGGGCCCCCTGGTGGGCCTCTGGTGTCCATCTTCTGCTATATTATCGCTTTCACCCTGGAAAAAAATCATGGGCAAGCTTACGGGACGAAACTCCGCCGCCACGAGGCGGAACCTTGGCGGAACCAATCTAGGGCTCTAGCGGAGCTGTTCTGCCGGGGGCACTTCCCTCCGGGAGGGGGAAATCATCACCAACAATCCTCTCATCGGGAGAGGGTCAATCTCCATCAACATCTTCACCAGCACCATCTCCTCTCAAAACCCTACTGTCGGATTTCGGGTTCCGGCAGACCCTTGAGGTTCGAACACTGGGGTGCGTGCGGAGATTCAACCCTCTACCGACTCGCTCCTCGCCGAATCGCTAGGACCTAAACTACCAAACTGAACTGCACAAGAGACACAAGATTTATACCGGTTCAGGCCACCATTGTGGTGTAATACCCTACTCCAGTGTGTGGTGTGGTGGATTGCTTCTTGGGCTTGATGATGAACAATACAAAGGGAGAACAGCCTCGCGAAGGTCTGTTCTTGGCTGGTGCAACGATCTGCTAGGGGGAGTTCAGTCGCCTCTCTCTCTCTCTGTGTCTTCCTATCCTTGTTCTTTCCTCTCTGGTCTCGCCCCCCTACCCAGGGGGTGGCTAGTCCTATTTATAAGCAAAGGCCCTGGGTCTCTTCCCAAATATTGAGCGGGAAGGGCGCCAACAATTGGCCATTTTGAAGGGGAACAACGGGTACACTTATCCTGACTAAAGTTGGTCCTCGCCTGTCAAAGGCTCTGGTGATGACGCCGGCTTGGGCTCCACAATGACTTCCTTCCAGCCGTTGGGCTGGTCTTGGTCTCGTTGCACCAAAATGGACGCCTTTGCTTGATGCTCTCGCCTGCGCTTGCTCCCTTTGCACCAAAGAGGAAAGGAGGACACTGCGCGGGCTGGCGCCCGACTGGCGCCCTTGGTCATCATGGCTTGCATCATGGGCACCTCGCGAGGTACCCTGCCTTGAACTCTCCGCCCCCTCATGAGCCAGCCTGACGAGGCCGTGCCTGAGGAAGCTCCTTGTCGTCCGCCCCGCGAGGCTTGGCCCCTCGCGAGGGTCTTGAGCTTGTGTTGATGAAGATGGGCTGTGCTGGGCCTCCTTTGAGCCACGCCGCGGGCCGCAGGCAGGCAAGTCTGGGGACCCCCGTTCCCAGAACGCCGACAGTAGCCCCCGGGCCCACGGCGCGCCCGAACTTAGCCGAGCAGAGAGGCAAAAGGGCAAGTGCGAAGCGTCACGGGCCCTAACATCCTGCGGCCTTGGGGGCCGCGGGGCAGTTGATTGGATGGGGGCGACTCCGCTTCCCCATGACGCCTTGGTAACTGCACGGATTCGAAAGGTCCCTGCATGCCAAGCGGGTCATGACTACCTGCGACCGTGGAGGTCGATGGTTGGCCTTCGCCGGCTATAAGTAAGGAAATGGCATGCGCCCTTCCAGCCTATCCCCTCTTGCTTCCCCTTCTTCTCCATGGCTCCACCAAGGAAGTTTTCGGCCGCAGAGAAAGGGAAGGTCCGCCGGGCCGAGTCTTCCTCTCCCCCGCCCAAGCGCGGTCGGGGTCGCCCTTGCAAGCATCCTGTGGCCTCCATAGCAGTCCCCCGTGGTCGCGGAGGTGGCTCTCAGCGCGGCAACGAGCGGCTGGCCATGGTCGGCGGGCGTGTCCCGGCCGTGTGACCCCCGAGGCCGCACCTCCACGCTGCGGAGGTGCTGCTGGAGTTTGTGGTGTGGGCGGTAGAGCCGTCCGGCGCTCGGCTTCAGCTCCCTCGCTTCCTCCTGGGTGAGCTCCCAGATGGCGCCCTGGGTGGCCTCTGGCTCCAGGCGGATGGCTGCTGCAGCCGGGCTTCGTGGGCTTCTCTGGAGGTCTCTGCTACAGGGAACCTGTTCCTGGCCCGCGGCTGGCAAACGTTTGCTTGCGCGCGTGGTCTCCGCCGCCGGTGCTCCCTGCACTTCAAGTACGACAGCGGTGCCACCCTCTACGTGCGGGTGTTTGGGGAAGATGGTCGCCGCATGGGGTGCTGCCCTAAAGACGACGACCGCGGCCGGGGACTAAGCCCCGGTGCGGACAAAGAGGGCAGCGCGCGGGCGGCTGGCGACGCCCGTGACTCCTCAAGCTTCACCAGCTCTTCTTTGGGCAGTGACTCTTCTACCAGCGGCCGCGGCCAGCCTCCACGCCGCCGCGCCTGCTTGGAGGGTGGCAGCGGGTCTGCTCGCCGTCGCGCCCCGGTGAAGCGCGAGAGGGAGTCCGCCTAAGCTCCGGAGGCAGCTCGAGTCTTCCAAGAGGGCCAGCGCGGGACGTGCTTCGCCTGCTTTTGTCCTTTTCCTTTCTTTTTATCCTGCGCAAAAAGACAGCAATGTATGGCCCCATGGGGGCGCGTTTGGGTTAATGTTGTCAATCATTGTACTGCTTTTGTTATCCCGGTATTGTTCCTTTCCGTTGTACGCCCATTCGCAAGTAATCCCTTGCCTCGGCCGCAGGGGCTATCGACCCGAGCCCTGTATTCGCGTCGTGATGCCCGTGAGGCATGGTCCGGAGGGGTGCTCCGGTAGTAGACCTGGGCCGTGAAACTTGAGCGATAGGGGCAAGAATGCTCGCGAGGGCTCCCGGGGCTTCCGCCCCGCGAGCCCCCGTGCAAGAGAAATCGAGGCTGGAGAGCGAAAGAAGCCGAAGACCCACAGGTCAAAAAGCAGCGATAATTTTGATAAAAACTCCAAATGGAATGAACTAGCCAACTGCAGAAAGCAAATGAAAAAGCCGCGTCCGGCACCTAGTCTAGTTTTCGACGTCTTCTCACCAGCGCGGAGCTAAGTGCTGCCACTGGGCGTGGGAGGGAGCCCCAGGGCCTGAGGCCGGCACCCCTGAGACTCCGGGGCGTGTACAGTCCCAACTCATTATTACGTGAGAGTGTCACGGGCAGCGAGCTTCACAGGCGTTGGCCTTCTTCACAGGCTCTGGGCCTTTCTTCGGGGAAGCAAGCTTCACGGGCGTTGGCCCTCTTCACAGGCTCCGGGCCTTTCCAAAACGCGATAGCTTCACAGGCATTTGCCTTCTTCACAGGCTCTGGGCCTTTCCAAAAGATGAGCTTCACAGGCATTCGCCTTCTTCACAGGCTCTGAGCCTTTCCAAAAAGATGGGCTTCACAGGCATTCGCCTTCTTCACAGGCTCTGGGCCTTTTCCAAAAAAGGTGGGCTTCACAGGCATTCGCCTTCTTCACAGGCTCTGGGCCTTTCCAAAAAGGTGGGCTTCACAGGCATTCGCCTTCTTCACAGGCTCTGGGCCTTTCTAAAAAGATGGGCTTCACAGGCATTCGCCTTCTTCACAGGCTCTGGGCCTTTTCCGAAAAGGTCGGCTTCACAGGCATTCGCCTTCTTCACAGGCTGTGGGCCTTTTCAGGGGTAAAACCTCCGGAGGTGCTGGATGTTCCACGCGTTCTGTACAGGTACTCCCTCCTGAGTCTCCAAGTGCACGGAGCCGGGCCTGGAAACATGAACAACCTTGAACGGGCCATCCCACATAGGAGAGAGCTTATGCAGTCCCTCCCTGGAGAGGACCCGCCGGAGCACGAGGTCCCCTACCTCGAGGGTCCTAGGGCGGATGTTGCGGCAGTGGTATCGCCCGAGCGCCGGCTGGTACCTCGCCGCTCGCAGCGCTGCTTCTCGACGATGCTCCTCCCCCAGCACGAGGTCCGTCCACCGCATGGCGTCCTGCTGCGTCTCATCGAACGCCAGGACCCGCGTGGATCGACGCCTGACCTTGTGAGGGAGGACCGCTTCGGCTCCGTAGACCAGGAATAAGGGGGTCTTTCCAGTTGGCTTGGTCGCGGTTGTGCGGATGGACCACAACACGGACTGAAGCTCGTCATACCAGCCTCTGCCGTAGGCCTCCAGTTTCTTCTTGAATGTCCTGGTCTTGAGGCCCCTCAGGACCTCCGCGTTGGCCCGCTTGGCCTGGCCGTTGCTTCGGGGGTGCGCCACCAAAGCGTAGCATATCTGCGTCCCAAGATTAGCACAATATGTTTTGAAAAGGTTACTTGTGAACTGCGAACCGTTGTCGGTGATGATGCGGTTCGGCACTCCGAACCGGCTCACGATGCCCTTGATGAACTTAACCGCAGAACCAGCAGGGATGGTGCAGACGGCCTCGACTTCGGCCCACTTGGTGAACTTGTCCACAGCGACGTAGAGGTAGCGATATCCCCCTGGCGCCCGAGGAAAAGGGCCCAGGATGTCCAGCCCCCAGACCGCGAATGGCCAAGTGAGGGGGATGGTTTGCAGACCTCCTGCCAGCTGGTGGATCTGCTTGGCATGGAATTGGCAGGCCTCGCAAGCCTTCACAAGCTCAACATCGTCATTGAGCACAGTAGGCCAATAGAAACCGCTGCGGAACGCCTTGCCGACGAGGGTCCATGACGATGAATGATGCCCATAGTCTCCACCGTGTATATCCACCAGCAGTTCCTTCCCTTGTTCCCTGGTGATGCAGCGCAGGGACACATCGTTCGGTCGTTTCTGGTAGAGCTCTCTATCCATGATGCAATATGCTGTGGCTTGCCGCGCCACACGCTCTGCCTCCTCCTCCTTCTTCGGCAGGGTCCCTTGCGTTAAGTAACTCCTGAGCTCTGTGATCCAGCACCCCTCTTGAGGTTCCATCGTCAGGAGCAGGCATGCTCCTGAGGCCGGGCCACAGGCTGGGGCTCCCGAGGCAGGTGGCTGAGGGAGCTCCACCCGAGGCTGTGCTGTGCTTGACAATGGTGGCAGGGCTGAAGGCTTGAAGAGCCGTTCCTCAAAGACGCCCGGTTCCTGGGGCAACCTCCTGGAGGCTCGTTTGGCGATGTTGTCGGCCTCTTGATTAGTGCCGCGGGGCACGTGCTGCAGCTCCAACCCCCAGAACTGTTTCTCCATCCTGCGGACCTCTGCAAGGTAGGCCTCCATGTGCTCATCTCTTGGCTCATACACCTTGTTGGAGAAATTGACGAGGAGCTGCGAATCGCCCTTGATAGTAAGACGCTTCACTCCCAGGGCAGTGGTGGCCTTCAGGCCCGCTATCAGTCCCTCATACTCTGCTATATTGTTGGAGACCTTCTCACCCTGCTGAAAACAGAGCTGCACGGCGTAGTAGAGCTTGTCCTGAGCGGGAGATATGAGCACCGCCCCAGCTCCGGCACCCTGCCTGGAGAATGCTCCATCGAAGTACATGACCCAGCCTTCTGGCGCCTCGCTTCCGGGGGAGAGGGATCGATCCTCTCCGGCCCTGAGGCCCGGTGCCTCTGTCCATTCGGCCACGAAATCTGCCAGTGCGGCCCCCTTGATGACTCTGGTCGTGCTGAATTCGAGCTGGAATGCCTGCAGTTCAATGTTCCACTCGGCGACCCTTCCGGCTGAGTTGGGGCTCCTGAGCACCCTCTCCAAGGGGTATGCCGAGACAACCTTGATTGGATGACCCTGGAAGTAGTGTCGCAGCTTGCGCGAAGCCACCAGTAGCGCGAGGAGGAGCTTCTGCAGCGTGGGGTACCATGCCCTCGCATCCCGTAACACTGTGCTGACGAAGTACACCGAGTGCTCGACGAGGCTAGGGGCGTCAGTGCTGGTGGCATCTTCCGGAAGCCGTGGTGCCTCCTGAGGTGGCGGAGCCTCCAGAAGCCGGGTGCCTAGAAGGAGGGCCTCTCCCGCCCCTGGTGCGCTCTGCTGCGACGGCTGATCTTCTTCAGTCGTGGTGGTGGCTTCTGCGAGTTCCTTTTGATTCAGCCTTGCCTTGGCTCGGGTGGCTGCCGTGGTCTTGGCCCGACGCTCCTCTCTAACTGCCACCACGGCTGCGCTAGCGGAGTAGGGAGTGGCGGCGAGGTAGAGTAACAAGGGCTCCTAAGGGCGCGGGCCACCATCACTGGAGGGCTGGTTAGGTACCTCTTGAGATCTTGGAACGCCTTGTCGGCCTCTTCATTCCATTCGAAGGGCCCCTTTTTCTTCATCAGATGGAAGAAAGGCAGCGCCCGCTCCCCCAATCGGGAGATGAAACACCCCAGCGCCGTCACGCGCCCCGTGAGCTTCTGCATTTCCCTGAGGGTCTTTGGTGGGCTCATGTCCTCAACTGCCTTGACCTTTTCTTGGTTGGCCTCGATGCCTTGGTGGGATACGAGGAAACCCAGGAGCTTGCCCGAGGGAACTCCAAACACACACTTCTCCGGGTTGAGTCGCAGGCTCACTGCGTTGAGGCTCGCGAAGGTTTCCTCCAGGTCTTGTATCAAGGTCTTGGCCTCGGGAGACTTCTCTATGATGTCGTCGACATAAGCCTCCACATTCTTCCCGAGCTGCGGGCCCAAGGTGATGTGCATGAGCCGCTGGAAGGTTGCCCCCACATTGTGCAGTCCGAATGGCATGCATGTATAGCAGTACACCCCACACGGGGTTAGGAAGGCCGTCTTCTCCACGTCTTCCACTGCCATTTTGAATTGGTGATACACGGAGAAGGCATCCAAGAAGCATAATAGGTCACACTCGGCGGTGGAATCAACGATCTGGTCGATGCGAGGGAGCGGGAACGGATCTTGCGGGCATGCTTTGTTGAGGTTGGTGAAGTCGACACACATGCGTTCCTTTCCTCCCTTCTTTGGCACAACCATGGGGTTGGCCAGCCAATCCGGGTATCGGACCTCGCGAATAACCCCTGCGGCTTCTAGCTTGCGGGTCTCTTGGACGATGAAGGCCTGCTTTTCAGTGGACTGCCTCCTCGCCTTCTGCTTCACATGACGCACGTTGGGACACACGTTGAGGTGGTGCTCGATTACGCCCCGTGGGATCCCTGCCAGCTGATCGGGCTCCCACACGAACACCTTCTTGTTTGCTCGCAGGAACTTGACCAGGGCTTCCTCCTGCTCGGGGTCGAGGTTGGCGCCTATGGTGAAAGTGGCGTTAGTGGACCCATCCTCGTCGACAGGTATCTGCTTGGTCTCCGCCTTGTCTTGGGTGAACAACTGCTTCTTCTTGGTCGGCGCAGCCCCCTTGGGCCTGGGGGTTTCCGCACTGGCGGGCCGCGCTGCCGCCGCCATCTTGAGGGCGAGCTTGAGCACTCGCAGCGCACCTTCGGTGTCCCCAGGCACGGTGAGGACGCCGTTGCTCCCGGGCATCTTCATGAGGTTGTACCCCGGGTGAGTCGCGGCCATGAATTTGGCCAATGCTGGATAGCCAAGGATGGCATTGTAGGGGAGGCCGATGGGGGCGATGTTGAAGTCGACCAGCTCCGTGCGGAAGTTGTCGTAGGTGCCGAAGGTCACCGGAAGCTGGATCTGTCCCAAGGAGCTGGACAACCTGCCTCCTACGCCCGAGAAAGGCCGGCTGGGCTGTAGCCGCTCCCGAGGTATGCAGAGGAGGTTGAAGGCCTCAACTGAGAGCACGTTGAGGCCCGCGCCGCCGTCGATGAGGGTCCTGGTGACGAGCACCTGGCAGATGGTGGGTGTGCAGAGCATGGGGAGCGCACCCGAGCCGGCCGAGTTGGTGGGGTGGTCCCCAGAGTCGAAGGTCAGCCAGGCCGACGGCTCCGTCCGGCCCAGGGGAGCCCCCTGCCGCGTGGAGGCAGCGCCGACCCGGCAGACGAATGGCTTGACATGGCGGCTGGAGGGCGGCGCCTGCGAGCCGCCCAGGAGGACCGCGACGATCGAAGGAGCCGGCGCGACGGGGTGGGTGATGAAGAAGCTGCGCGGCTCCTCCCCAGAGGTCGCTGGGGAGCGCAGGGGCGATGCTTGCTGCCTGTTCCCCGCCGGGCCGGTGGCGGTGTTGACGGCGGACGACGGGGAACGACGAGGGCGCCCGCCAGCGGGAGCCGTCTGGGCGACATGGGAAGCGAGGGCGGCTCGGCGCTCGGCGCGAGCCTGACGAGCGTCATACATGGATGCGATGGTTGGAGAAGAGAGACAACGGAAGGCAAATTCCGGTGCACCCCTACCTGGTGCGCCAAATGTCGGATTTCGGGTTCCGGCAGACCCTTGAGGTTCGAACACTCGGGTGCGCGCAGAGATTCAACCCTCTACCGACTCGCTCCTCGCCGAATCGCTAGGACCTAAACTACCAAACTGAACAGCACAAGAGACACAAGATTTATACTGGTTCAGGCCACCATTGTGGTGTAATACCCTACTCCAGTGTGTGGTGTGGTGGATTGCCTCTTGGGCTTGATGATGAACAATACAAAGGGAGAACAACCTCGCGAAGGTCTGTTCTTGGCTGGTGCGACGAACTGCTAGGGGGAGTGCAGTCGCCTCTCTCTCTCTGTGTGTGTGTCTTCCTATCCTTGTTCTTTCCTCTCTGGTCTCGCCCCCCTACCTAGGGGGTGGCTAGTCCTATTTATAGGTAAAGGCCCTTGGCCTCTTCCCAAATATTGAGCGGGAAGGGCCCCAACAATTGGCCATTTTGAAGGGGAACAACGGGTACACTTATCCTGACTAAAGTTGTTCCTCGCCTGTCAAAGGCTCTGGTGATGACGCCGGCTTGGGATCCACAATGACTTCCTTCCAGTCGTTGGGCTGGTCTTGGTCTCGTTGCACCGAAATGGACGCCTTTTCTTGATGCTCTCGCCTGCGCTTGCTCCCTTTGCACCAAAGAGGAAAGGAGGACACTGTGTGGGCTGGCGCCCGACTGGCGCCCTTGGTCATCATGGCTTGCGTCATGGGCACCTCGCGAGGTACCCTTCCTTGAACTCTCCGCCCCCTCATGAGCCAGCCTGACGAGGCCGTGCCTGAGGAAGCTCCTTGTCATCCGCCCGCGAGGCTTGGCCCCTCGCGAGGGTCTTGAGCTTGCGTTGATGAAGATGGGCTGTGCTGGGCCTCCTTTGAGCCACGCCGCGGGCCGCAGGCAGGCAAGTCTGGGGACCCCCGTTCCCAGAACGCCGACACCTACTTCATCTCTTGTATCCAATCTTGTATCAAAACCACAAATTGGTACCTGTGGGTTGCTAGTAGTGTTGATTACTCCTTGTAGTTGATGCTAATTGGTTTACTTGGTGGAAGATCATATGTTCAGATCCTTTATGCATATTATTAATCCTCTGATTATGAACATGAATATGCTTTGTGAGTAGTTACGTTTGTTCCTGAGGACATGGGTGAAGTCTTGCTATTAGTAGTCATGTGAATTTGGTATTCGTTCGATATTTTGATGAGATGTATGTTGTCTTTTCCTCTAGTGGCATTATGTGAACGTAAACTACATGACACTTCACCATTATTTGGGCCTAGAGGAAGGCATGGGGAAGTAATAAGTATATGATGGGTTGCTAGAGTGACAGAAGCTTAAACCCTAGTTTATGCGTTGCTTCGTCAGGGGCTGATATGGATCCATATGTTTAATGTTGTGGTTAGGTTTACCTTAATACTTCTTTTGTAGTTGTGGATGATTGCATTAGGGGTTAATCATAAGTGGTATGCTTGTCCAAGCAAGGGCAGTACCCAAGTACCAGTCCACCCACATATCAAATTATCAAAGTACCGAACGCGAATCATATGAACGTGATGAAAACTAGCTTGACAATAATTCCCATGTGTCCTCGGGAGCTCCTTCCTCATTATTAGAAATTGTCCAGGCTTATCCTTTGCTACATATAGGATTGGGCTACCTTGCTGCACTTTACTTATTTTATTTACTTATTACTCGTTGCTATTTATCTTATCACAAAACTATCTATCACCTACAATTTCAGTGCTTGCAGAGAAAACCTTACTGAAAACCGCTTATCATTTCCTTCTGCTCCTTGTTGGGTTCGACACTCTTACTTATCGAAAGGACTACGATTGATCCCCTACACTTGTGGGTCATCACGCTGTTGCCGGGGAGCATAGCTCTATTCTCTGAGCCACTTGGGAAATATATCTGTTGATCACTATGAGAAATTTGAAAGATACTAGAACCAAGATTTTCCCTCTACTACGAGGGGAGGTAAGGAACTGCCATCTAGCTCTGCACTTGATTCAACTTCTATTTTGAGTAAGCTTGTGACACCTACACCTACTATTGATTCTGATATGTCGCATGCTATTGATGATGCTACTTCTACTATGAATGATGCTTATGATGCTGCTACTTTGCTTGATAAAACTATGCCACTAGGAGAATTACTTGATGAACATCTTGCTAGAGTTAGAACTATTGATTATGCTGAAGATGGTGACATTTCTGAAACTGATGAAATTATTGAAACTGAAAACTTTGAAACACCTGATAAGACTAGCTCTCCTAGATATGAACTTCCTGTTATACCTGAGGGTTATGTTATGGATGGAGAGGTAGCTAGGGACTTTCTTGCTTGTAAGGATAGAGATGATCTTAAGAAATTATTATGCAAGTGGAAAGAAAATTCTTTGAATTCTAAAATGCAATATGATCCTAAGTTTGCTACTTCACCTATCTTGGTTACTGATAAGGATTATGAGTTCTCTGTCGATCCTGAGTTAATTACTTTGGTTGAATCTGATCCTTTCCATGGTTATGAATCTGAAACTGCTGTGGCACATCTTACTAAGTTGAATGATATAGCCACCCTATTTTCTCATGAGGAAAAAATTCGCTATTACTATATTCTTAAATTGTTTCCTTTCTCGTTAAAGGGTGATGCTAAGTTATGGTTTAATTCTCTTGCTCCTGGTTGTGTGCGTAGTCCCCAGGATATGATTTATTACTAGATATTTCCCTACTCATAAGAAACAAGCCGCCACATGCCAGCCGGTTAGGGGTGGATGAACAGTTGGAGGCTGGATGAACAGTAGCCGGTGGAGGCTGGAGGAAGTCGGCGGTGGATGAACAGTAGCCCGTGGAGGCTGGAGCGAGGCAGTAGACGGTGGATGAACAATAGCCCGTGGAGTCCCGTTTTGCGGTACGCCACACCCCTCCCGATGAACAGGACCTTGTTTCGACCATAGGCGTTCCAACAGAAGCCTGTTTGCTTCGTTTTGCGGTACACCACACCCCTCCCGATCAACAGTACCCTGTTTTGACGGTAGGCGCTCAAACAGAAGTCCATTTCCTCCATTTTGCGGTACGCCAGACCCCTCCCGATGAACAGGATCCCGTTTCGACCATAGGCGGTCGAACAAAAGGCCTTTTCCTCCGTTCTGCAGTACGCCAGGCCCCGTTTCGGCTGTTCAGTCCAAAACGTTTGGCTCCCGATGAACACGACGCATTTTGTTGCCTCTTGATGAACACGACGCAGTTTCTCCGTTCTGACCCAGCCGGTTGACTGCCGATGAACATGACACCATTGTTGTGGTCCGTTGCCTCTTCATGTACACAAGCCCTGGCCATACGTATGCTTGAGTACGCGTTCGAGACCCCCACCCGTATGTATGTACGTGACCGTATTTTTTGGCATGTGGCTGTACATACGTGTGCACGGTTGAGAAGCGACTACCTAAACTGCTATGAGGGGCTCTACAATTACACGTGCCGCTGCTTGCTCGGCCACGGTTCATTGTTGCAGAGAGACTGATCGACCAGTATGTACATACACATTGTGACCAGAGAGACAACCCTTCATACGATTCGACCATGTGGGTCCCAGCTGTCAGCGAGGATAAGGTGGCACTTCCTTGCGTGCGAAGATATAGCTGGTGCGTCCCAGCTGTCAGGGGGAGGAATAATGTTTTTGCTTGTAATATGGACACACTTCCTTGCATGCGAAGATGTAGCTGGTGGGTCCTAGTTGTCAGGGGGGAAAACATTTTTTTTCTCAAAATACAAAGGCCCTTCCAGTGGGTCCCTGATGTCAAGTGGAGGAATCATTATTTTGCGTGTAATAAGGAGGCACTTCCTTGCCGCGACCGTGGACCCAACTGTCAGCCTCTCCACGTACAGTCCTCTTTCGATGGAAGTCGTTCCTTGACCACGTTGACCATGCCGTGCCGAGAGCACCAAGGCGGTGGACGACGGCGAGGCCTAGGAAGGGAATGGACCAGAGCCGGGGAAGACTCGACAGTTGTTTCCCACATGGAGGGGAGTATGATGGCTTACTGGTTTGGTTGCAGTGTGAGGCTGCCGTCACCGGAGAATAACAGGAGGTCTGGGTGAGTACAGGGATGGCCAGGCCAGCGATGGGAGTAGGGTGAGTCTGTTTTTATATTTTTAGATTACATAAATCTATATCTACTATCCATACTACACTTGTATCACCATCTCTTCACCGAACTAGTGCACCTATACAATTTGTCATTGTATTGGGTGTGTTGGGGAGACCAATGATTTCTTGTATTTGGTTGTAGGGTTGTTTCAGAGAGACTATCTTCATCTTACGCCTCCCATGGATTGATAAACCTTAGGTCATCCACTTGATAGAAAATTGCTACTGTCCTACAAAACTCTGCGCTTGGAGGCCCAACACGAGTCTACAAGAATAAGTTGTGTAGTAGACATCAGTGTGCCATAACAGTCTCAGTTTCATAACCATGAAAAGGATCAGATTCTACTAAAGTAATTAATTCAGGATCAACAGAGAATTCCTACTCCTTATCAATACTGATACGTCTCCAACATATCTATAATTTTTGTGTAACATCCCAAAATTTTCAATTTGGAATGTTATACATAGATCATCATTTGCATATCATATTTTATTGCATTTTGGCTTGATCCTAGAAATTCTACACAACTCAAGGACCCACGGAGAGAGTTGGGGATTTCGTTATTTTCATATTTGAGTTTTCTCAAATTTTGAAAATAGGATCATTTGATTTTAATTATTTTATCTTCAATTATTTCTATTGTAAAAATATGAGAGAGGGAATAAAATAACTTTCCCAAAATAAAGAAATATTGAGGATTTAATAATAAAATCAAATATGATTTTATTTTGGAGTTTATCGCTATTTTATTTAAATTTAGGAAAAATGCGTGTTTTTCAAAATTGCATTTAGGCCCCAAATAAATGTTCATCTTGTCCGGCTTGATTTTAGAAGTCGAAAAAAAAATTTATTTCGGGATTTTTGGAGTCCGTTTAGTATTTCTTTTATTTGGTTTTCTGCGCGTAATGTTTAAAAAAAACGCGAACTGACCTAACCGGGCCGTGTCTGGCTAGGACACTTGGCCTAGCCAGCCTTTATAAGCACCGGGAGGCCACCCCGAGCCCACCCGAAACCCTAGCCGCCGCCGCCCTAGCCAGCCGCCGCCACCGCTGCCGCTCGCGCGCGCCGCCGCCTGCTGCTTCCGCCGCTGCCGACGCTGCCGCCTCGCCGGACCACGCCGCCGTCCCCGCCGCCGCCGGACCCTGCTGGAGCCTGCCGCCACCCCGCCGGACTCCAACCCCGAGGTAGCCACCGCCGCCGCCAGTTTTCGCCGGTTAACAACCCGGTTTTTTATAAAAACCGCGATCGTTTTTTTATTAGATCGGTTTATTTTTTTTCTTTGGTTTAGTTTATTTAGCGGACGTTCGTCCGTACGTTCGTTTTAACGAACGGTTTTCGTCGTTTAGCCGCAGACAGCGAGCGTTCGTTCATTAGCCTGTTCATCCGTTTTTTTCTCGGATTTTCCGCGATTATTTCTAATCGCGATTTCTGATCCGAATTTTGTTTTAGTATAACTTTTCGCTCGTTTATCGGAATCAGGCGATTCAAGCGCCTATAGTTTCGTCTCGAAACCCTCTTTCCGTTTAAGCAACTCAAACAAGTTTTTGCTACTGTAAAATTTGACTCAGGTCCAGATTAGTAAAACGAAGCTTGTTTCTTTTGCCGTTGAGTTTTGTTGCTTCATTTGATTTGATTCTTTTTGCAAGCTGGAGTTCTTAAGTTGAACATTCTGGTTAGATCTCTTATTTGTGTTTTACCTGTGCATTAGATGAGTGCTTATTGTATGCTTGTTTGTTTGCGATAGAGTACCCTGAGTGCGCCGCTTGCTACTTCGAATCTCTAGGTTTCACGGATCATCAGCAAGGCAAGTAACACTTTGATCATACCTCTTTACTACCCAGTTTTATTGCATTAGATCAATCCTCAAACAGTTGCATGATTAGGATCTGATTAACATGTGGGTTGGGAAGTAGTTGAGGTAGTACCTATATCTTGTTTAATTTCAAACCTTTGGGAGTTACTTCTACGTTTGCTTATATTGCTACGCTATGCTAGTAGACGTGGATTGGGTGAGTGTTTCCATGACAGATGTGAGATTGTTAATTTAACGGTTTATTTAAGGTGACAACTTTAATACACATCTGGATGGATTGGGGCACCTGGGATTCCAGTGATTGCCTGTTATTTTATGGACCGCCACCCAGGCTCAAAGGGATCATGAGATTATTCATGCTAGAAACTTCCGTGTGCAGCCGCAAGCTACTATGTGCTCTAGCATAGTTGATTAAGTCGTGTGAACTCTTACAGTGGTACACTAGCAGATGTAGGGGAAAGTAGGTGTAACGTTCTACCCATCGCAAGGTGCAAACTCTTCTGAAAGACTATGTCTCGGTCATCCGTTTCTCAAACACCATGTAGTGCGAGAGTACCAACGAAGGAGATCGAGTCTTGCGGGGAAAAGTGCGCAAACCTCTGCAGAGTGTACAAACTAATCATGATTAGCCGTGTCCTCGGTTATGGACGTTTTGAGTATCTAGTACTTGGATTATCATGTGAATCTCATCATGTTACTTTAATTAATTTTGTTGGGTTTAATGATGATGCTTAATTGGGATTGAGTTGGGTGAACCTTCTCAATGTTTAACAACCACCATGATAGTTAAATAAAATTTATTCCTTTGCAGTAGGGAAAAACTGGCTTTATGCAAAAACTGTAACCATAGAGCTTTCCACCAGCCATATATGCATGTAGTATAGCATTATTCTTTCATTACTTTCTATGTGTTACATTGCCAGCATATTCCATGTGCTGACCCATTTTTGGGCTGCAACGTTCATGTTGCAGACTTTTCAGACGACGAGTAAGGTGCCTTAGGTCGTGGTCTTATACTCAGTGATGCCGTTGGAGTTGATGGACTCGCTTATCTTCCAAGCCTTCTGCTGTTATCGTTATTAGATGGCCTTAAGCCATATTTAGTGTAATAAGTTCTCTTTTGAGACATTCGATGTAATAAGTGTGTGATTGCTACTCTGTTATAAATCCTTCAAGTACTATGCGTGTCAGCATTACTGATCCAGGGATGACACTAAAGCACAGAGATCAGACTGTTTGAGGTTTGGTCGCTACATTTTGATTGTTCCATGCTATTATATTATCTGTTTTACATGTTTTATATGCATTAATATGCTATTTTATATTATTTTTAGGACTAACCTATTAACCTACAGCCCAGTGCCAGTTTCTAATTTTTCCTTGTTTTTGAGTTTTACAGAAAAGAAATATCAAACGGAGTACAAATGGAATAAAACCTTTGATGATTTTTCTTGGACCAAAAGACATCCAGAGGACATGTAGAGGGGGCCAGAAGGTTCCCGAGGAGGCCCCAAGATTGCTAGGCACGCCCAGGGGGTCGCCTTGAGGGCTTGGCCCTCAAGAGTCCTCCAACCCTAATCTTTGCACTATAAATTCCCAAATATTCCCAAACCATCAGAGGCATCCACCAAAATAATTTTTCGCCACCGCAAGCCTCTGTTCCCGTGAGATCCCATCTTGGGGCCTTTTCCGACACCCTGTCGGAGGGGGATTCGATCACGGAGGGCCTCTACATCAACCTTGCAGCCCTTTCGATGATGCGTGAGTAGTTTACCACAGACCTACGGGTCCATAGCTAGTAGCTAGATGGCTTCTTCTCTCTTTGATCTTCAATACAGTGTTCTCCTTGATGTTCTTGGAGATCTATTTGATGTCATACGTTTTTGTAGTGCGTTTGTTGAGATTCGATGAATTGTGGATTTAAGATCAGATTAACTATGAATATTATTTGAGTCTTCTCTGAACTCTTTTATGCATGATTAAGATATCTTTGTATTTCTCTTTGAACTATCAGTTTGGTTTGGCCAATTAGATTGGGTTTTCTTGCAAAGGGAGAGGTGCTTAGTTTTGGGTTCAATCTTGCAGTGTCCTCACCCAGTGACAGTAGGGGTAGCGAGGCACATATTGTATTGTTGCCATCAAGGATAAAAAGATGGGGTTTATATCATATTGCTTGAGTTTATCCCTCTACATCATGTCATCTTACTTAAGGCGTTACTCCGTTCTTATGAACTTAATACTCTAGATGCATGCTGGATAGCGGTCGATGTGTAGAGTAATAGTAGTAGATGCAGAATCATTTCGGTCTACTTGACACGAACGTGATGCCTTTATTCATGATCATTGCCTTAGATATCGTCATAACTTTGCGCTTTTCTATCAATTGGTCGACAGTAATTTGTTTATCCACGGTATGCTATCTTCAAGGGAGAAGCCTCTAGTGAAACCTATGGCCATCGGGTCTATTTTCCATCATATATTTTCAGATCTATAAACAAAAAAAACAAAAAAATACCTTGCTATAATTTATTTATATTTAGTTTAGTTTGCCTTTTTATTTATCTTTTATACCTATCTCTATTAGACCTCGCTTTTTTCCGAGTGAAGGGATTGACAACTCTTTTTCATGTTGAGTGCAAGTGTTTGTTACGTTGTGCAGGCGCATAGATTGGAGACTTGCTTGCGCCTCCTACTGGATTGATACCTTGGTTCTTGAGGGAGATACTTATCTCTACTTTGCTGCATCACCCTTTCCTCTTCGATGGAAAAATCAATGCAAGCTCAAGAAGTACCAATGACAAAGATAGGAGAAGTAGCAAACTTAGGTTCATATTTCATTCTCTCTATTATAGCTTTTTCTTCCAGCGTACTCAGTAATTTCTTAACATCATCTCTATTATTACAAGCAAGATATTCTCTAGCTATCTCGTTGGAAATATTCCCTAGAGGCAATAATAAAGTGGTTATTATTATATTTCCGTAATCATGATAAAGGTTTCTTATTCATGCTATAATTGAATTGACTGGAAACTTAAATACGTGTGTGGATACATAAACGAATACCAAGTCCCTAGTAAGCCTCTACTAGACTAGCTCGTTAATCAAAAGATGTTAAGGTTTCCTAACCATAGACATGAGTTGTCATTTGATAATGGGATCACGACATTAGGAGAATGATGTGATGGACAAGACCCATCCGTTAGCATAGCATATGATTGTTCAGTTTATTGGTACTGCTTTCTTAATGTCAAATACATGTTCCTTCGACCATGAGATCATGCAACTCCCAGATAATAGAGGGATACCTTGTGTGCTGTCAAACGTCACTTCATAACTGGGTGATCATAAAGGTGCTCTACAGATATCTCCAAAGGTGTATCTTGAGTTGGTGTTAATCGAGATTGGGGTTTGTCACTCCGTATAACAGAAAGGTATCTCTGGGCCCTCTCAGTAATACAACATCACAAGAAGCTTGCAAACAAAGTGACTAAGGAGTTAGTTACAAGATAATGTATTACAGAACGAGTAAAGAGACTTGCCGATAATGAGATTGAACTAGGTATGGAGATATCGACGATCGAATCTCGGGCAAGTAACATACCGATGGATAAAGGGAACTACGTTTGTGGTCATAACAGTTAAACCAATAAAGATCTTCATAGAATATGTAGGAACCAATATGGGCATCCCGGTCCCGCTATTGGTTATTGACCGGAGAAGCGTCTCGGTCATGTCTACATCATTCTCGAACCTGTAGGGTTTGCACGCGTAACGTTCATTGATGATATAGTATTATATGAGTTATGTATGTTGGTGACCAAATGTTGTTCAGAGTCCCGAATGAGATCACAGACATGACGAGGAGCTCCGAAATGGTCTGGAGGTAAAGATTGATATATAGGATGATATGGTGAGCCAAGGGGTAAATCCCACTGATGTCTACTACACAACTTGTTCTTGTAGACTCGTGTTAGGACTCCAAGCGCAGAGTTTTGTAGGACAGTAGCAAATTTCCCTCAAGTGGATGACCTAAGGTTTATCAATCCATGGGAGGTGTAGAATGAAGGTGGTCTCACTCAAACAACCCTGCAACCAAATAATAAAAAGTCTGTTGTGTCCCCAACACACCAAATACAATGGTAAATTGTATAGGTGCACTAGTTCGGCGAAGAGATGGTGATACAAGTGTAGTAATGATAGTAGATATTTATTTTTGTAATAGGAACAATAAAAATAGCAAGGTAGCAAGTAACAAAAGTGAGCACAGCCGGTATTGCAATGCGTGAAAATGAGGCCTAGGGTCCATACTTTCGCTAGTGCAATCAATCAACAATGCTAATATAATTGGATCATATAACCATCCCTCAACATGCGATGAAGAACCACTCCAAAGTTCTTATCTAGTAGATAACATAGAAGAAATTATTTGTAGGGTACGAAGCCAACTCAAAGTTATCCTTTCCGATCGATCTATCCAAGAGTTCATACTAAAATAACACCAAGTTATCCTTTCCGACCGCTCTATCTAAGAGTTTGTACCAAAATAACACCAAATGATACACATCAACCAACTCTTATGTCACCGCGAGTATCAGCAGGTTGATTATACGATATGCATCAAACAATTTCAGATTCATAATACTCAATCCAACACAAAGAACTTCAAAGAGTTCCCCAAGATTTCTACCGGAGAAACAAGGATGAAAATGTGCATCAAACCCTATGCATAGATTACCCCAATATCACCTCGGGAATCCGCGGGTTGAGTGCCAAAACATATATCAAGTGAATCAATATGATACCCCATTGTCACCATGGGTATTCATAGCAAGACACACATCAGGTGCTCTCAAATCCATAAAAGTATTCAATCCGATAACAAAGAAATCTCAAAGGGAAAACTCAATTCATCACAACAAGATAGAGAGGAGAAAACACCATATGATCCAACTATATTAACAAAGCTCGCGATACATCAAGATCGTGCCAAATCAAGAACAAGAGAGAGAGAGAGAGAGAGAGAGAGAGAGAGAGAGAGAGAGATTAAACACATAGCTACTGGTGCAAATCCTCAGCCCCAAGGGTGGACTACTCCCTCCTCATAATGGTGGCCGCCGGGATGATGAAGCACTACAAAAAGGACACATCCGTGACATTTTGGGCTGAACGAATTTTTTTCTGTCATACATATGACACTTCTATGATGATAATTGTGACAAAACCCGGTATCATCATAGATGTGGTGGGCTCCTACTTCTATGACAAAAAATCATGACAGAAAATGGGCTTTTCGTCCTGGGCGGGCCGGAGACGCAGCTGCATGACATTCTTTGGGCCGTCTATGACGAAAAAAACCGTGGTAGAAGTGAGGGCGAGGAAAATTTCGGGGAGTTCCCGGTTATGATGGGCGGTCGGGGGCCGATCGATGCGCGTTTCTCTCGTACATGTACGCGCGTGTGTGCGAGGCGTTGGCTCTAACTGAACCCGAGCGATTGCACTGCAGGCTACGCGTTACTGAACCCGAGCGATCGATCGATGGCTGTTAATTGAACTCGATCGAGCGATTCCTTCGCTACTACTACTAACTGAAGCCGATCGATGCTGCCTCTCTGGATGGATAGTGAGCATTGCGGGGGGTTGGATGAACAGTGAGCGGTGGCGTTGCCTCTGGATGAACAGTACCCCATGGTGTGAAGGGCTGGATGAACAGGACGACCCCGTGGAGGGCTGGATGAACATTAGTTGATGGAGGGGTGCCCGTGGAGGGGTGGTTGAACAGTAGCCGGTGGAGTAGCACGCGGTGGAGGCTGGAAGAATAGGAGCCCATGGAGGCTGGAGGAGGTCGATGGTGGAGATGAACAATATCCCGTGGAGTCCCGTTTTGCGGTACGCCACACCCCTCCCAATGAACAGGACCCCCATTTCGACCCTAGCGCTCCAACACAAGTCCGTTTCATCCATTTTGCGGTACGCCACACCCCTCCCGATCAACAGGACCCCCGTTTCGACCATAGCGCTCCAACACAAGTGCGTTTCATCCGTTTTGCGGTACGCCACACCCCTCCCGATCAACAGGACCCCCGTTTCGACCGTAGGAGGTCCATTTCCTCCGTTTTGCGGTACGCCAGACCCCTCCTGATGAACAGGATGCCATTTTGAACGTGGTCGGTCGAACACAAGGCCGTTTCCTCCGTTCTGCGGTACGCTAGGCCTCGTTTCCATCGTCTGTTCCGACCAAGGCGGTTGGCTCCCACGTGTTCCATTGCCTCTCGATGAACACGACGCATTCTGTTGCCTCCCCATGAACACGACACATTCCGTTGCCTCCCCATGAACACGACGACGACGCGATTTCTCCGTTCCGACCCAGCCATCTACACGAGCCCTGGCCATACGTATACGCGAGTAGGCGTTTGAGACCCCGCCCGTATGTACACATACGTGGCCGTATTTTCTTTCTTGCACACTGGCCGTTGTACGTACGTGTACGTGCTACGTGCGCGCCTCTACTTCGACATGTACGTGCCTCTACTATGACACGTGCGCGCCTCTACATCGACCAGTATATATGTACGTACACGTTCGCGACCAGAATGACAACGCTACGTACGCTTCGACCAGGTAGGTCCCGACTGTCAGGCACTTCCTTGCATGCGAAGATGTAGATGGTGGGTCCCAGCAGTCAGGGGGGCGAATCGATTTTTTATTGTTTGCCCAGACGCACTTCCTTGCGTGTGAAGATGTAGCTGATGGGTCCCAGCAGTCAGGGGGGCGGATCGTTTTTTTGCCCGAACACACTTCCTTGCGTGCGAAGATGTAGCTGGTGGGTCCCAGCAGTCAGGGGAAAACGTTTTTTCACGAAATACGGTGGCCCGTCCGGTGGGTCCCTGCTGTCAGGTGGAGGAATCATTATTTTCCACGTAATAAGGAGGCACTTCCTTGCTGCGGCCATGGACCCAGCTGCCAGCCTCTCCACGTACAATCCATGTCCGATGGAAGTCGTTCCTTGATCACGTTGACCATGACGTGCCGAGAGCACCAGGGCGGTGGACGACGGCGAGGCCTAGGAAGGGGACGACACAGAGCCGGGGAAGACGCGGCAGTGGAAGCCCGCGCGGAGAGGAGTACGAGGGTTCACTGGTTTGGCTATGGTGTGAGGCTGCCGTCGCCGCAGGGCCTGGCCAGCGGTGGGAATAGTAGGGGGCGGTGAGGCCTCCGCAGTAGCACAGCCGGCCACGGGAGGCAGGAGCATGCGGCATGACCGGCGCTGCTTTGGGCTGCTGGAGCAAGAAGACCAGAGGTTGAAGAAGCACTACGGTCGTTGGATGGACATCGTACGGTCACTGAAGCTAGAATCGTTTATATTGACTAAGTTGACAAATCCCTTGGTACGTGCCAACTTAGTAGGCCCACAGGCCAGCCTCCGAAACGGTGTGCCCCAGATGTCAGGGGGAGGAATCATTTTTTGGGCGACCGAAGCTAATAATATCCGAGATTGAAGAAGAAGCACGACTATCCAACGGCCGCTGCTGCTAGAACCGTGTGTTGACTATAATAAGTTGACAAAGCCTTGCATACGCGTCAACTTATTTTTTTTAGGGGACGCGTCAACTTAGTAGGCCCACAAGTGTGTGGCAGAGAACTTATAGCCCATTTTTGATTTGTAAGAATGTATAACCCATTTTTGAATTCTAATGGAATTTACTACAGCCCATTTACAGTTTGTTAAAAGCACAGTCCATTTTCTAGCTAGGATAACGATTAATAATTTCAACCAACTGTTGAAGACAGAATTCAATAAAATTTCCCACATTTTGATGGAACCCGAAGTATTTTTATCCCGAAATTCTAGTCAGATTAAATATAAATTTGTATTACGTAAAAATCCAACAAACATTGCGCACGCAACAATGAAAATTTAAGATTTTCAAAATCCATAAATATTATTTTATAAACTAATTTCGTGTTTGGTGCATTTTTTATAGTTACTGCCCAGTTTTTATAATTACATCCCATTTATTATTTTTTAAAGCCCATTTTCTTGTTAAGCCTAATGTATCCCTCCTAGGAAAGATTTGTAGCCCAGCGGGGCGGAGAATAACAAGTTGGCCTTGCCTGGGTATTCCTCAAAAAAACGTATAGCTGGGCTAGCCATTTTCATATTGAAAAAATTAATATCTAGGCTGGATATCTGGCCTGGGCTAGACGGGCCATAGCCCGCCCAGTTAATACCCTACTCTCCTCTGAACAACAACGAAATCATCACCAAGAAAAACTCTGCAGTGCTCACGCCTCAAAAACACAAATACTGCTCGAGCTGCTTGGTCCCAGCTGTCGGCCGCACCTTATGCAATTCTCTCGTTTGTATTGACTACATAGGTTGACAATGGCGTGGGACCGTGATGTCAGGAAACCAGGAGGAAGCAAAAAAATATAGTTATACATAATAAGGAGGCACTTGCGTACGTACGGCTATGGCCCTAGTGGGTCCCTAGTGTCATCCAGTCAAAGTAAAGTCATCTTGTGAATCCTCATGTTCGTTGACGATGTTAACAATGCTCAGCGCCACGGCGAGCGCAACAACTCGAAGGATGACGGAGCCCTACAGATGGTCTGATACAGCGCCCGCTGCTCATTCAGGAAGCCAGGATCATCGGACACCTATGAGCACCTTCGAGAAACTGAGACGGCATGAAATGGTAAGGCCGCGCTTGGGAGCTCTGGTTTATTTCAAACCTGTATTAACATACAAGTGTAATTTACTCATCATCGGTAACAGTGTGTAAAATACAGGCGTAATGAAACCGAGGGCCCGAGGTCTGTAAGTAAAACCGGCGGGTTACACGTGTAATTTGAGAGACCAGTGTATATTTTACGAGCATTGCTATATGGACGACGTTACCAGACGATACATGCACGACGTGCGTATCATGCCATCCATGGGCAAGGTTGAAACAACAGCTAACGGCTGGATTAGCAATCGTCCGAGTGTCGTTCAGCGTTTTTATCGTGTGTGAAGTACTTCCGATATTTTACTAGTCGAAATCGACCAACCAAGCGCTTCGCCCGAGACCATCTGCTTTTATTTACAAGCGTCAGTTTTACAAGCGGTTTCGGTTGGAAAACGATGATCCAATCACGGCCTAATATCATGAGTTGGTCAGAAGATCATATGGTTTCACGTCTAACCTACCCGACTTGTCGTATAGGCTATGAATGAAACATACGACGATGAACTTCTTAAGCACGGAAACCACAGAAGAGGATGATCTTCTGAACAAGCAAATCATTGCATTAGATCGACATGCAAAACAATAGGAAGCATTATTCTCAGGAGGCACGGTCAACAGCTCGTGATGCCGCATGCCACAACATTCCAAGCTCAACTTTGCAATCAGACACAAGGCCTGGCATTACATAGACAATATTCAGAACAAACTCTTAACACAGGAATATCTCAGCAGAGTAACTATTTACTTCTAAACTGAACACAAGAATAGGAAAAAACAATCGACGCTACTCACAGCAAGGGCGTCCCACTCAAAAATATCAAATGCATGTCTTCTGGCTAACATCAACGAGCAAATTTTGACAAGGTTTTCCAATTCCAATATATTAAACTAACATCTTCTTGCTAACATCGATGATTAAACTTTGACAAGCTTTTCCCATTCAAAATATGTAATGCTTATGATCGTGGACTCTTGTCGTAGCTTCTTACTTGTTTGGGCACTTTTTGCCCAGTGCACTCCACGTGTTGTAGAATTGCCAATGCTTTCTACAGACTAGTCATGTCACCAGCGTCTAATAATACTCCGTAAAGCTTCTCGGTCATTCCTTCTGTAATGTAGCACAAACAGTGACTGCTTCTTTCTGCAAAGTGGAACGACCAACTGGACCCAGTAATGCAGCAGTTTGCCTTGGACACATTGGCTCCTTTTGTGCAGTTCAACTAAAATCAAAGTCGGAATAAAACCGAGCATTAATTTTTATATCCCTATAAGCAACAATAGGTATAAGGGAAACAATTATTGAGAAATAACGGTTGATGACTTGTACTCCCAGAAGAAAAGCATCTATTGATCTACCTTATCTTAATGGGAAACAAAGCAGGAGAGTAGCAATTCTCCATCAGTGTGATTCATTCATATTGATTGAGACATTATCTTAATAGTGCCTTGTTTCAACATGTATAAAGAACGACAAAGCCGAAAATTACCATTCTTAAAACTATGCAACTGATTCATTTTAACAGAGAAATTATCTTAACAATACCTTGGTTAAACATGTAGAAAGAACTACAAAGCAAGATAGTACCATTCCTAACAAGTGTTGCAGTTTTGAACTAAGATTCAGTAGTTAATTAATTCTGAGAGTGGCGTTGCTTAATTTTACCAGCGGCATTAGATTAACGAAAAGCATAAACAGTTCCAGGGGAGAGTGGGCGTAACAACAATATGTGCTTCCATCTACTTATAAAGGGGGTGATGCAGAGTTTGTTGTAACAAAGTAACAAGCATCATGTCTGGGTTGGTCCCATTTTTGTTCACTACTTAATGGGAAAAGACAGCAATACAATAGCTTCAATTCAACATTTATTTAAAACAGTACCAATACAAGTAGCACAACATATCAAAGCACACTACACAATCATGTGGATGAAGGCATGTACTGACCTTTCATGAGAACACCAGGATAAAATATGAATCTGCCAACACGAATAGGAAATCCAATCTCGTTTTGTGCAGTTGCACTTAAATCAAGCAAAGTGTTTTGCATAGCGAAGAAAAATGTCGCAATAGTAACAAGTGATATCCCTGTTTAAACAGAGGCAAAAAAGGAATCAATTACTGGCTAATAAAGGAGGATGAAACATGCAGCCACAAAAATGGCAATACCGCCAATCCCTAACAAGTGTTGCAGTTTTGAAATAAGATTCAGTAGTTAACTCTGAGAGTGGCATCAATTACTGGCTTATAAAGGGAGTGATGCTGAATTTGTTGTAACAAAGCAACAAGCATCATGTCTGGGTTGGTCCCATTTTTGATCACTACTTAATGGGAAAAACAGCAATACAATAGCTTTAATTCAACATTTATTTAAAACAGTGCCAAAACAAGTAGCACAACATCTCAAAGCACACTGCACATCATGTGGATGAGACCAAGATTTGAAACAACTCGCCACGAAGACTGGAAACAAATCTCGATCTCCTTTTGTGCAGTTCTACCAAAATTAGGCAAAGTCACCGGTGTGACATTCAAGTTGAACTGCACAAAACACTCTTAAAACATAAGTGTTTCGAGTAGTGAAGCAAAATGTCGCAATAGCAACAAGTTGAATCGATACTCCTGTTTTAACAGAGGCAAAAAAAGGAAACAATTACTTGCCGATAAAGGAGGATGAAACAAACGGTGACAGAAAGAAGCATCTAACTTATCTTGGATGGAAAACAAAGTAGGATAGTAGCATTTCTAAAATGGTTGCATTGATTCATATTAACAGAGACATTCTCTTGAAACAACATTCGTTAAAAAATGTAGTTTACTTTTAATAGTGGCATTGCTTCAATTTTTTGGCGGCATTCTTAGATTAACAATAGCAAAATAGCTGTATGGGACATGCGAGCACCATGTACATCCGCACGTATAAATGGGTGATGCAGAGTATGTAGCCAAGAAGCATATATGCGTTGGTCCCATATTTGTTCTCTTTGAACCTTTTTCCTATATGAGGGCAGCAAATCTAGTCCTGCACAAACTACCCGACCCCCCAGTTTCTTTCCCTTTTCAACAAAGAGATCGGTTCCTTATAGATGTGTGTACTGGGTTACCCCCTTTTTCCCTTTTCGACCAACAAAGCGGCTGGATAGCTAGTCTATACTACTTTTCCGTCCCTCCTTTCCTCATTGAACCACGTCCTAGATTCTTGCTCCAGCCCACCGCATCCTTCTTTCCTCTTTGAACCAATACCTAGATTCGACTACAGATCGAAAAAGATCCACATGCAGCTAGAGCAACGATGGTTTCAAAGAAACTTATACCTTAGGGTCGTCGGGATGTGGCAAGCCGTGTGGCGGGAGGCCGGATCTGCCCACACTACGTACGACAGTGAGGAAGAAGGGGTCGGTGTCCCTCCCGCACAGGCGCTGGGTGAAAGAGAATAGCACAGCCGGCAGTGGATTGCCTCCCTCGCCGAAGGCGATAGAGTGAACGTTGCATCTCCTCCCCTTCCCGGTGCGACGGGATACAGATGCCTCCTTCCCCAGCTGTGAGAGGGGAGAGAGAGACAAGAGGCCAACACAGTCTTGTTTAGATCTGGTGAAGAGAGGGTGAGAGACTATGAATATAGCAAACCCTAGCAAATGAACGCTGAGCCTCCAGCGTGTATACATATATGTAGTGCGGCGAGAGTGTGGAGAGTGCAAACCCTAGCGAACAAGCGCTGAGGCTCCAGCTTATATATATACTACTGTAGTACGGACTGAGCTCCGGTGCCTTCACTGTACCTGCTTTTGGCTGTATGACAGGTGAGCCAGACACATTTTGGGCCCACCTGTCATAAACCCAAAGGCAGGTTCACTAAGTCAATGAAGCTGCGTCCATATAGTACTCTCGTGGAGTGGTTTTCTTATTCTCTCCATGACAATCGTTTTAAATTGTGTAAGTACGAAATGAAACTCTTTATTGAACGTAAAGTGAAGAAAACTAGTACTACTTCCGATGAACTAACGATCCACGCCCACGCGTCCTGGTCGCACTTCCTGTCCTTCACGTGCGGTACACTACCCTCCCTTAAGTGAACAACCACACATGCGCCAAATTATCGGAAACGTGTGAGAGTGTGTACAAATAAAGAATTTTAATTTCAATTATCAGAAAGGTTTGAGAGTATTACAAAGTTTGACTTCAGTCACATCTAATATGCGGAGTAAATAATAATGGAGGGCTACTACGTCCATCCGGGTTTTTCGTCCACACCATTTTTTAAATCAAAGTTAATAGCTGGACAAATAAAATTACATGGGAGCTGGAGACAAAGTTGTGAGAAGGCTTAGAAATCAATAAAAAACTTATGCTCTTAGTACCAACGTCGATCCTTCTTCGAGGAAACATTTGGTTCATAGCCAATTGTGTGATAAAATTGCACCAACGTGAAAGATGACTGCGTCTCCAACGCAACCAAGGTGAACTGACGAAGGATATCATCTTTGTGTGTAACAAGCAAAGAGCATTGATGGAAGACAGCTTGTTTTTCATTGAAAATCGATCAGCTTGACTAGCCGATGCAACCATGAGGCGGAACCATGAGCATCGATAGGTCATCATGGTGATGCATCATCCATTTGGCATCAAGTTTGGGTGAGGCACCTATGAAGTTCGACAAATCCTCACTGTGGTCTGTTTCTTCTCAGTAATCAAGCTCGAGGAAGGAAGAACCACATGGCAGAGGACAGTGAGGCAGAACAACAATGGCCATCCAATTTTGTGCAGTTCCACTAAAATTGAGGAAGACATGCCCGGGTATGGAGATACGCATCGCTGTTTCCAAAAATATAAAAAAAGGATATAGTATTTTTACTTTGTTTTACAATATTAGCAACGACATCTCAATTGTTAATAAAAATTAATGAAAAGTACACCAACAAATAGAAGAATCATAATTATCTTGATGGGAACTAAACCAGGATACCCAAGAAAAAAAAGCATTTCTTCATTTAACCAGTGATAGTACTACCACCATATGGACAATGACCACACAACCACCTTGTACTTTTTGTCGAAACAACATGTATACCTCTATCAAGGCATAAATCAAGACAACTTTTCGAGTAGCATTTCCTCTATAATAGTACTGGTAGGTGATGTTGGACCAGCCGACGAACCCTAGCTACTATACATGGGGAGCTGGGGAGTAGTCGCATAGAAGAAAACCCACACACAGCGACCTGGGGAGCTGGACCAGTACAAGAAGTTATACCTTAGGTGGGCGAGATGTCGTTTAGGCGGGCGGGCGGGATCTGCCCACACGATGGCAGCGAACAAGGGCGCGGAGGATCTTCGTTCGCGCCATCGCCAGCTCCGAGAGGACGGTGCGCATCGGCTTCCTCCGTCGCCGACGGCGACAACGTCAATGCTGCACCTCCTCACCTCCCGCAGCGGACGGGATTCAGCCGGATCTAAGACCACCAGTGAGGAGAGATATAGAGTGGACACTGTCATCTTGTTTTGATATGGAGAGGGTGAGAGAGCGAGACGCGAGAAACATTATCAAACAAGAGGCTATAATGGAGTAAAAAAATCTCTCCATAGCAGTGGTTTTAAATAGAATACATGCACCCTAAAAAATAAAATAGAATACACGTGTTCCCGGAAAAAAGAAACGAAAACTGCGGAAAATTTTTTAACGTACCAAGAAAGAAAACTCGATCAAAAACACGCCCACACTTCCAGGTCGCGAGATTCGTCGCGCACACACACATAGACATAGACATGCATATCCGTGTTTACGTAAAATTCCATTTCCATCTCCATCTCCAATCATATTTGTCCAACTGGCACATTATTTACGTTGTTAATTATATACGCAGCAATATTAACGTACAACATCTCTTGTTTGCGGACGTCCGGACCGCTGCCACGGCCGGTCCTGACCAACCCGAACCCTCTTCATCACCCGCGCGTGCTTCCCGCCCGAAACGGTCAGTGCCGCTTTCATGCCCAGCCAGAGCAGACGCGACCTCTCACTGGCACCGGCATTGAAGCAGCGCGCCGACCGAGAGAGCGTCGCCCGCGCCACTTCCGGGTGCACGCTACTGCTTCGCGTTCAAAGGTCGCAATAGCCGGCTACAACATGCATGTAAAAAGTTCTTGGGAGTCCGTGCTACAACTAGCTATCCACCCCCAACTCGTCAATCTCTTCCAGTAGTGCTAGTACTCCATGGTGCGATCCATCAACAAGCAGGCGAGAAAGTTATCGTATACTCGATTTGCGGTGAGTGCCATGCCGAGCGACCGTGTGGGGTCGAGCCATGGAGGAGGGTGAGACACGACATGATTTAAACGTTGGTTTTGCTCGATGGCGCAATCCAACGAAACGAAACGTTGGTTTCTCTCCATTTCCATTTTTTCTCCAGAAAAACGGAAACTTTCCACTCCATTTTCATTCCTATTCCAAGGTTGCCCCGTTACAACATTCCATCAAATACAAAGGAAAACTAACATGCATGCTGATGCATCTCAATGATTCACAAATCATAGCCAATATTTACTTCACAACTAAAGACAAAAGTTGTGAGAGCGTGTACGAAAGAAAAACTACTGATGGGGTCACTACGACTTAAACCCTAAACCCTAAACAGGATTTAATTTCCCGGCCAGGTAGAACCTGTCGAAGGAAAGACAACTGGCACCCTTAGATCATATGATGCTTTTGTGCAGTTCCACTAAAATCGACCTGAGCATCCCTAATGGCAAAGATATTGAAGAAGTGTGATTAGAATAATAGTACTGGCACTAGTTCATGAGACATAAACTCATCACAAGTAGAAGCCGGTAGAACTAGAGAAAGATCGACATGGAGATGGAGCTACGGCAGTGGAGCAAGCCGGCTCCAAAAGGAAGATGGACTACCTGGGACGTCGGGTTGTAGCTAGAAGGGCGGTTGGGATGCGGCATCGGCCCATACCACGGTGACCCCTGATTGGGACGCACCGACTATGGGTTTTCTCCCTCGCCGATGTCGACCGCGTCTACGCAGAACATTGTTCCCTTCCCCCAGCTGCGGGATTAGGCCTGTCGTTCTATGCTTGTGAAGAGAGCAACCTAAGCAAGCAGGCTTGTAGCTTAGGCTCCTGCTAGTGTATATATAGTGGTTTTATTTTTCTCTCCATATCAACCATTTTATATTGCGTACGTGTCATTGAAGAGTGAAATGATGGTTGCTTCTTCCGACTAACTTACTATGTGATTTGACTGCTCCTTAGTGGCCCCTACACGTACTCCCCCTACGTGTATGCAACAATCACACGTACACATGGACGCAAAAATGCGCGCGACGCCCTAATGCATGCATGTCCGAGCACACGATGGAACACACACAGTCACGCTCAAGTGCTCAACCTACATGTGCATGCACACACATACTCAGTCAGGGTGAGCTAGTGACCGTATAAACACCGGAAAATATATATATTGAGCACAATGAGCATATTATGAAGTCCACTGACCGTATTTTTACAAATATACAGTGACAGACAGTGTATTTATCTCGTTTGAAATTAAGCCATATTAACCGGAGAGGAGGTAGTATGGACTAGCATTACTTTGATGTGTCCCGTCAACTTGTCGAACAAGGAGAAGGTTGCAGGATGGGAGAAGCTTGCGCGTGGTGGCTCACAGGACAAGTAGAAACTTTTGACTAATGCAAGCTCTGCCTCGCTCAGGCGGTGGACGTGCAACAGTTAATTCGGTGTCAGATTGCCAGAAGCATACACTATACTACTAGTGCTATTATTGTTCGACTTCCCGAATAGGCGAACAACCAAGCGCAAAGTTTACTAGTAGTACTAGTACTACTACTATAGTCTATAGAGGTATGTACTATACTAGTACTAGGAACCGGATGGAGGAGTGTCTGCACTCTTATTATGATTTTAAAATGTGATAAAGCAATCTTCAACACATTTGGTTATCTTCGAGGGTTCTCGCATGTGATAATGGAAGTTGATTGCATGGAACACTCACCACAATTCTCGCTTAATTCTGGCTCACATCCTGTTAAAAATAGGAGCACTCGGTAATATTCCTCTTTTTTTGTTATTCAGCATGTAAACAGGTCAGCAAACCTTGCGGCGCATCTTCGTGCGAACCGTGCTTGCTGCACTTTGAATGTGGCCGAGAGGTGGCTTGATGAAACACCTCGCTTCCTACTTATTTTTTTGCGGGGTACCTCGCTTCCTAGTGACCAGTGTCTTGGCTGATTGTCCTGAGATATATGAATAAAGCTCTCTCATTTACCCGCAAAAAATATTAAGCCATATTAACCGGAAAGGAGGGAGTATGGACTAGCACTACTTTTTGGTGTGTCCCGTCAACTCGCAGAACAAGGAGAAGCTCGCTTACGCCTTTTGACTAATGCAACCTACCCTCACTGGACATGCATCAGTCCATTCGGTGTCAGATTGTCAGAGGCATACACTGTAGTACCCAACATGCGGAGTACCATCATTGTTCAACTTCACGAAGAGGCGAAGAGCCAAGCGCAGTAGTACGAGTAGTACTACTACTAGAATCGCATGGTGGAGCATCTGTACTCTTATTTTTTTATCTCTGATAAAGTACACATTTATTCCGGAGAAGGGCGGAAAATGGCAGGCCAACATGTAATGATGATATCGATCAACCAACCATGCTCAAATATATCTTGGCCTCCGTGCGAGCCCATCTGTGTGTTCTTGCTCCTTGTCTCTCTCAAGGAACGGTGGGTTGGCTCTTTGCCGTCAATTGAGATCGGTTTGCTCACACTCCTATCCCACATGTTAGTGATATGCCAAGAGGAGGTGCGTTGATCGACTGGCCATACGCGTACTTAGTTTTGCACCTTCATATTACTCCTCCCTCCGTCACAGTTTACAGGGCGTGCTTCATTATGATACATTTCTCTCAATGCATTTCCACCACCAGAGAGACTTTAGATGCGTTTGGTTTAATGCTCAATTAATTAGGGTGTGGTAACTGCAATCAAGTCCACAATTTTCTCTCGATGTACTACTACGGAGTGGAGTAAGTGCATGCATGTGTGTACCCGGGGTGGAAGCACTGCATGCATGTGTGTACGCATTATTCCCTCTAGTAATAGATGCCGTGCTATAACTACCAATGCTATTTTTTAGGCCTATCGCTAGTCGCCTTGGTCCCACAGTTTTTTTCTTTTTTCTGAAGTGCGGTCTATAAACAGTGACAGATGGAGTAGTATGAGCGGATTCAAAGAAGAGCATATTGATGGTTGCTTCTTCCGAGCAACTTACAGTGGGAAAGGTGGGGCATATGATTTGACTGCTCATTACTCACTATTAATGCGGCGCAATGACCGGGCTGAGTCTCCCATGCGGTTGTGCACTACCCCCTCGGTTCTTAAATATACTCCGGAGTATTTGTCTTTCTAGAGATTTCAACGAGTGACTACTCAAATATTTGTCTTTTTAGAGATTCAAATGGACTACTACATACGAATGTATATAGACATATTCTAGAGTGTAGATTCACTCATTTTGCTCCGTATGTAGTCACTTGTTGAAATATCTAGAAAGACGAATAGAGTATTTAGGAACGGAGGGAGTACACATATGAAGCAAAATGAGTGAATCTACACTCTAAAATATGCCCATTTGAAATTTTTAAAAAGACAAATATTTAGGAACGAAGGAGTATAATTTTGTGCATGGCACATGGACCCGGAGGCTGAACAGGCTTCTGGTAATGCTATCAAGCTTCCATCATTTGTTTACATAATTGACGTACTATACAAATAATTTTCCAGCGACATGAAATTGTACAATGGTGTGAGCTTTCAGCTTTTGTTTCGTGTGTCTTGCCATCGATGCTCTTTCGGAAACAATAAAAAACTAACTTCCTTGCTAATGCATGTCAATTATTAGCAGATCAGAGCTAATAATTACATCACAACTGAAGACAAAGTTGTGATAAGGTGTTAAATTAAAATCGATCCATGCTTTCATTGGCAGCAACACCCCCCCAGCTCTGTCTAAATCAACAAGGCATGTTGGGAAAAAAAGTAGCTGTCTGGAGCATGCAACATTCTGATCATTTTGTGCAGTTCTAGTAAAATAGAGCCGAGCGTCCCTGTTCCAAAGATATTAAGTGTGATTACGATAACAGAGGACTGCTGATGAAACAATAAACACACAAATAGAAGCCGGTCACCTTTGCAATCTCTCTTAAGACTAACTAGTTGGAGAAGATTAGGCTCGGAGTTGGATGAGGAGGATAGAGCAAAACCAATCTCCCTTTGTGCAGTCGCACTGAAATGTAGAGACGTTGCCCGTGTGACATTTTAGTACAACTGCACAAAACACTCTTAGGAAAAAACTGATTTGTGCAGTTCACCAAAAGGTCGCAATAGCAACGAGGTGAAATGGATACCCCTGTTTGCAAAAAAGAGGTAGAAAGGAAACAATTACCGGCCAATAACAGTTGATGACACATGCGACAACAAAAAAAGAAGAATATTCCTTGTCCTAAGGGAAGATAACAACATGGTTGTGTTTGTCTAAAATGGTGTGAGGACGAGATTGCAATATGGAAAGTATGCTGGACGAGCTATGTTTTGGGCAAAGAACTATGGAAGATCCACATGCAGCGACGTGGGAAGACGGGCAGTGGAGCAAGGCCGGAGGGGGTACCTGGAGGTCGTCGGGATGTAACTAGGTGAGCGGCAGCAGGCAGAATCTGCGAGTAGGTGGCATAGGCCCTGCCGTGCCGGAGCTTGGTCAGAGAGAAGTCGTGTACCGCAGATCGGGACGTGCTGACTCGGTGCTGTCGAACGGAGAAACGATGCACTTCCTCCCTTTCCCGCGGCAGACGGGATGCGGCTGGATCAGTGACCAACGGTGAGAGAGAGAGGCCACCGCACTCCCTTTCCCCCGGCGGACGGGATGCGACCGGATCAGTGACCAACGGTGAGAGAGAGAAAGAGAGAGGCCACCGCAGCCTTGTGTGAGATACTCTGAAGAGCGACAAACCAGGCAGGCAGGCTCCATTGTATATAGTTGAGCGGACTACCTTTTTCTCCATAAAATCATTTTATATTCTGTGTACGTGCCATTGAGCGCTATAACTTTATTTAAAAATAACGCGGCAACGCGTCAAGTCGAACTTTGTTTCGTGCACACGTGGTACACGACCTCCCTAGGTAAACAACCGCTACAGGCGTTCAAATTAGCACGTGGGCTGCCATTTCATAAAGAAATGAGCTCCACCATGTACCCGCGCGGGTGTGGCTGGGCACGAAGCGTGAGTACGTGCACGGTGCACCTATTCTCTTCTTGTATACGTACACCGCCTACGTGGGGTTGTGTGAGAGAGATACAAACCTAGAGAGATATAGTGTGTGGGTTCGTGAGAGTTTTTTT